>NC_052313.1:2766439-2819046 GCF_016432855.1 Salvelinus namaycush | reverse complement strand
TAAAAAAAAAGGCCAAAACCTAGGAAGAAACCTAGAGAGGAACCAGGCTATGAGGGGTGGCCAGTCCTCTTCTGGCTGTGCCGGGTGGAGATTATAACAGAACTATGCCAAGATGTTCAAAAATGTTCATAAGTGACAAGCATGGTCAAATAATAATCATGAATAATTTTCAGTTGGCTTTTCATAGCTGATCATTAAGAGTTGAAAAACAACAGGTCTGGGACAGGTGGCGGTTCCATAACCGCAGGCAGAACAGCTGAAACTGGAATAGCAACAAGGCCAGGCGGACTGGGGACAGCAAGGAGTCACCACGGGCGGCAGTCCCGACGCATGGTCCTAGGGCCCAGGTCCTCCGAGAGAAAGAAAGAGAGAAGGAGAAAATTAGAGAGAGCCAAGATTTTCAAAATGTTCATAAATGACAAGCATGGTCAAATAATAATCAGGAATAAATCTCAGTTGGCTTTTCATAGCCGATCATTAAGAGTTGAAAACAGCAGGTCTGGGACAGGTAGGGGTTCCATAACCGCAGGCAGAACAGTTGAAACTGGAATAGCAGCAAGGCCAGGCGGACTGGGGACAGCAAGGAGTCACCACGGCCGGTAGTCCCGACGTATGGTCCTAGGGCTCAGGTCCTCCGAGAGAAAGAAAGAGAGAAGGAGAAAATTAGAGAGAGCCAAGATTTTCAAAATGTTCATAAATGACAAGCATGGTCAAATAATAATCAGGAATAAATCTCAGTTGGCTTTTCATAGCCGATCATTAAGAGTTGAAAACAGCAGGTCTGGGACAGGTAGGGGTTCCGTAACCGCAGGCAGAACAGTTGAAACTGGAATAGCAGCAAGGCCAGGCGGACTGGGGACAGCAAGGTGTCATCATGCCCGGTAGTCCTGACGTATGGTCCTAGGGCTCAGGTTCTCAGAGAGAAAGAGAGAACGAGAGAATTAGAGAGAGCATACTTAAATTCACACAGGACACTGGATAAGACAGGAGAAGTACTCCAGGTATAACCAACTGACCCTAGCCCCCCGACACAAACTACTGCAGCATAAATACTGGAGGCTGAGACAGGAGCGGTCAGGAGACACTGTGGCCCCATCCGAAGAAACCCCCGGACAGGGCCAAACAGGAAGGATATAACCCCACCCACTTTGCCAAAGCACAGCCCCCGCACCACTAGAGGGATATCCTCAACCACCAACTTACAATCCTGAGACAAGGCCGAGTATAGCCCACAAAGATCTCCACCACAGCACAAACCAAGGGGGGGCGCCAACCCAGACAGGAAGATCACGTCAGTAACTCAACCCACTCAAGTGACGCACCCCTCCTAGGGACGGCATGAAAGAGCACCAGCAAGCCAGTGACTCAGCCCCTGTAACAGGGTTAGAGGCAGAGAATCCCAGTGGAGAGATATTTATTATGGATCCCCATTAGCTGCTTCCATTGACCACCCTGACAGAACTACTGAGTTCCTTGGCTAAGATGGGAGAAACTTCCAGATGGACAACATTCTCTACGGTGCTTCATCAATCTGGGCTTTATGAGTGGCTAGACACAAGCACATGACAGAACACCTGTAAAGAATCTTGTAAAGAACACCTGTAAAGAATTCTTTCCACAAAGAATCTGTGGTATAATGAGACAAAAAAATGTAACTCTTTGGCCTTGAATGCAAAGCGCTATGTCTGGAGAGAACCAGGCACAGCTCATCACCTGTCTAACACTCTCCCTACCGTGAAGTGTGGTGGTGGCAGCATATGGGGATGCTTTACAGCGACGGGGACTCTGAAACTGGTAAGGATAGAGGGAACAATGGATTCAGCCAAATACATACAAATCCTTGATGAGAACCTGCTTCAGAGTGCAAACGACCTTAGACTGGGGCGAAGATTTATGTTTCCAACAGGACAATGACCCAAAGTATACAGCCAAAGTAAGACTGGAATGGCTTTCAGATCAAGAATCTGAAAGTCCTCGAGTGGCCCAGCCAAAGCCCAGACTTGAATCCCATTGAAAATCTGTGGAAAGACTTGAAGATTGTTGTTCACCACCACTCGCCCATCTAATTTAAGAGAGCTTGAAAAAATCTGCAAGGAAGAATGGGAGAAAAATTCCCAAATCCAGATGACTCAAAGCTGACACAAACATATCCAAGACAACTCAAAGCTGATACAGACATACCCAAGATGACTCAAAGCTGTAATCACCACCAAAAGGTGCTTCTACAAAGTATTGACTCAGGGGTGTGAATACTTATTTAAAATTAGGTCTTTCTGTATTTTCAATACATTTGCTAAAATTAAAAAAATTAAAACATGCTTTCAATTTGTCCTAATGGAGTATTGTGTGTATATGGGTGAGAGAAAAAAATATATTTCATCAATTATTTTTATTCAGGCTGTAACAAAATACATAAAGGTCAAGAGGTGTGAATTCTTTCTGAAGGCACTGTATATGAGTGACTGTACTACACACAACCAGGTTTTATGTTGGCCACCTACTGACCCCCCCAAAGATATTTTATGATATATATACTGTATTTTTTCCCCCTCAATGAAATGTACTGCTAAACATAAAGGTTTAAGGAAATACAGGCAGGGACCACATTACTACAAGACAAAACAGTTTGCTAAATCAAGCACGGTGATCTTGTAAGTTTAAAAGCAAAGCTTGTTTTCATATAATGCAAAAAAACGTTTGAAAACAGTGGAATGGGATTAGGGTGGTGTGTTAAGAATCCAATACGTTAACTTGTATGCCGTACTAATCACATTATTGTGGAAGAACCTCCTCTTTAGAGTATGAATTATGATTGTTTGAGAAGGTTTTAATCTTAAGAAACCTGCATACACATTGACGTACAATAGACAAACATAGCTACTGTAGTAGGACAAAGCCGCGTGCTGGAAACCCTTGGTATAGCACGGGTGAAATAAGCATTGTGGTGCTCGTGTGAACTCACTTTTTTTCCCCCCGCTTCAGACAAATGCCTACTTCACTTAATACTTCGTTTTTTTTAAATTATACTTACATTTCTGATTAGCTCCTATTGTGAAAAGACTGCAGGTTCTGTTATTTACTCTTGGTCTGAGAACAGAATGAGCAACAAGACAAGTTACCACCAAAACGTGTGATGTCATGCTACATATGGTACTAGCATACTCTATATACTGTAGAAATGAATCCCAAATGGCAACCTATTCCCTATATGTCAGGGGATTTCAACTCTTACCCTACAAAGTCCAGAGCCAGATGGTTTTTTGTTCTAACTGATAATTAATTACACCCACCTAGTGTCCCAGGTCTAAATCAGTGCCTGTTTAAAGCAGTGGAACTGGCTTCGAGGTCCAGATTTGAGTACGAGGGCCCCATATCGTGGAGCACATTCGACCAATACACTATGGAGTGTCGTTTGGCCTTATGGGCCTTCAAGAAGTATTCATACCCTTTGACTTATTCCACATTTCGTTGTGTTACACCCGGAATTCAAAACAGATTAAATATATTTTTTTTTATCTCATCCATCTACACACAATACCCCATAATGACAGTGATTTTATTTTACAAATGTATTGAAAATGAAATACCAAAATATCTAATTTACTAAATGATTTACCCCCCCCCCCCCCCCCGAGTCAATACATGTTAGAATCATCTTAGGCAGCGATTACAGCTGTGAGTCCTTCAGGCTTTGTTTCTAAAGTGTTAGAACACCTGGATTGGACAATAATGGCACATTATTATTTTGTATTCTTCCAGCTCTGTCAAGTTGGTTGTAGATCATTGCTAGACAGCCATTCGTTCCTGCCATAGATGAGGAAATATAAGTCAAAATTGTAACTAGGCCACTCAGGAACCTTCAATGTCATCTTGATAAACAACTCCAGTGTGGATTTGACCTTGTGTTTTAGGTTATTGTCCTGTTGAAAGGGGATTGTGTCTCCCAGTGTCTGGTGGGAAGCAGAAGGTACCAGGTTTTCCTCTAGGCCTCTACCTGTCCTTAGCTCTATTACATTTATTTTCATTCTAAAAAAAAACTCCCTAGTCCTTGCCGATGACAAGCATACCCATAACATGATGCAGACTCCACCATGCTTGTAAATTTGAAGAGTGGTACTCAGTGATGTGTTGGATTTGCCCCAAAAATAACACTTTGTATTCAGGACATAAAGTTAATTTCTGTGCCACAATTTTTTGCAGTTTAATTATTTTTTATTCTGTACAGGCTAACTTATTTTCACTGTCATTTACATTAGTATTGTGGAGTAACTACAATGTTGATCCATACTGTTTTCTCCCATCACAACCATTCAACTCTGGTGACTTTTAAAACAGTTACATTGGCCTCAGAGACTGAAAAACAGCTTCTATCTCAAGGCCATCAGACTGTTAAATAGCCATCACTAGCACATTAGATGCTGCTGCACTATATACATAGACATGAAATCACTGGCCACTTTAATAATGGAACACTAGTCAATTGAATAATGTTTACATATTTTGCATTAGTCATCTCATATGAATATACTGTATTCTATGCTATTCTACTGTATCTTAGTTTATGCTGCTCTGTCATTGCTCACCCAAATATTTATATTCTTAATTCCATTCCTCTACTTTAGATTGTGTGTATGGTTAGATATTACTGCACTGTTGAAGCTAGAAACACAAGCATTTCGCTACACCCGCAATAACATCTGCTAAACACGTATATGTGACAAATACATTTGATTTGATAAGGAAATCAGACAATTGAAATAAATGAGGCCCTAATCTATGGATTTCACATGACTGGGCAGGGGCGCAGCCATGGGTGGGCCTGGCAGGTAATAGGCCCACCCACTGGGGAGCCAGGCCCAGCCAATCAGAATGAGTTTTTCCCCACAAAAGGGCTTTTTTAGACTGATGAATCTGAGGATTATTTTCTGTTGTCCGGGTGGCTGGTCGGATGTGGAGGTCCTGGTCTGCGGTTTTGAGACCGGTTGGATATACTGCCAAATTCTCTAAAATGACATTGGAGGCAGCTTATGGTAGAGAAATTAACTTCAAATTCTCTAGCAACAGTTTTGGTGGACATTCCTGCAGTCAGCATTCCAAATCCACACTCCCTCAAAACTTAAGACATCTGTGGCATTGTGTTGTGTGACAAAACTGCATATTTTAGAGTGGCCCTTTTATTGTCCCCAGCACAAGGTGCACCTGTGTAATGATCATGCTGTTTAATCAGATTCTTGATATTCCACACCCGTCAGGTGGATGGATTATCTTGGCAAAGGAGAAACACTCACTAACAGGGATGTAAACAAATTTGTGCACAACATTTGTAGAGAAAAGCTTTTTGTGCGTATGGTAAATTTCTGGGATCTTTTATTTCAGCTCATGAAACGTGGGAACAAAAATGTACATGTTGTGTTTATATTTTTGTTCAGTAAAATTTGTAATTATTTCTCAAAACATAATTCCACTTTGACATTTGTATTTATTTTTACCTTTATTTATCTAGGCAAGTCAGTTAAGAACAAATTCTTATTTTCAATGACGGCCTACCGGGGAAACAGTGGGTTAACTGCCTTGTTCAGGGGCAGAACGACAGATTGTTACCTTGTCAGCTCGGGGATTCGATCTTGCATCGGTTACAAGTCCAACGCTCTAACCACTAGGCTACCTGCCGCCCCCACATTATGGGGTATTGTGTGTAGGCCAGTGACACAAAATCTCAATTGAATCCATTTTGAGTTCAGGCTGTATAAAGTTAAGGGGTGAATACTTGTTGTAGGTCATAGCGTGGTAAATGGTATGTAGACATAATGTATGTTTAATACTGTAATGGTGCTTTAACAATACTCTGGTACCTGTTCTTGTAGCCTTCTGTTGAGGGGTTTCTTCCATTGAGCGAGGCTGCAGCTGGCAGCAGGATGGCAGGAACTGACGTCAGGTCATAGGCCTCATAAGAGCTGGAGGGCAGAGGTACACAGCATCAACCCCAACACCCAGTCAACCCCACACCCCCTCACCCAGTCAACCCCACACCCCCACACCCAGTCAACCCCACACCCAGTCAACCCCACACCCCAACACCCAGTCAACCCCACACCCAGTCAACCCCAACACCCAGTCAACCCCAACACCCAGTCAACCCCACACCCAGTCAACCCCAACACCCAGTCAACCCCAACACCCAGTCAACCCCAACACCCAGTCAACCCCACACCCAGTCAACCCCAACACCCAGTCAACCCCAACACCCAGTCAACCCCAACACCCAGTCAACCCCACACCCAGTCAACCCCACACCCCAACCCCAACACCCAGTCAACCCCACACCCCAACCCCACACCCAGTCAACCCCACACCCAGTCAACCCCACACCCAGTCAACCCCACACCCCCACACCCAGTCAACCCCACACCCCCACACCCAGTCAACCCCACACCCCAACACCCAGTCAACCCCACACCCCCACACCCAGTCAACCCCACACCCCCACACCCAGTCAACCCCACACCCCAACACCCAGTCAACCCCACACCCCAACACCCAGTCAACCCCACACCCCCACACCCAGTCAACCCCACACCCCGTCAACCCCACACCCAGTCAACCCCACACCCCAACACCCAGTCAACCCCAACACCCAGTCAACCCCACACCCAGTCAACCCCACACCCAGTCAACCCCACACCCAGTCAACCCCACACCCAGTCAACCCCACACCCCCACACCCAGTCAACCCCACACCCAGTCAACCCCACACCCCCACACCCAGTCAACCCCACACCCAGTCAACCCCACACCCCAACACCCAGTCAACCCCACACCCAGTCAACCCCACACCCAGTCAACCCCACACCCAGTCAACCCCACACCCAGTCAACCCCACACCCAGTCAACCCCACACCCCCACACCCAGTCAACCCCACACCCAGTCAACCCCACACCCAGTCAACCCCACACCCAGTCAACCCCACACCCAGTCAACCCCACACCCAGTCAACCCCACACCCCACACCCCCACACCCAGTCAACCCCACACCCCCACACCCAGTCAACCCCACACCCCAACACCCAGTCAACCCCACACCCCAACACCCAGTCAACCCCACACCCCAACACCCAGTCAACCCCACACCCCAACACCCAGTCAACCCCACACCCCAACACCCAGTCAACCCCACACCCCAACACCCAGTCAACCCCACACCCCAACACCCAGTCAACCCCACACCCCAACACCCAGTCAACCCCACACCCCAACACCCAGTCAACCCCACACCCCAACACCCAGTCAACCCCACACCCCAACACCCAGTCAACCCCACACCCCAACACCCAGTCAACCCCACACCCCAACACCCAGTCAACCCCACACCCCAACACCCAGTCAACCCCACACCCCAACACCCAGTCAACCCCACACCCCAACACCCAGTCAACCCCACACCCCAACACCCAGTCAACCCCACACCCCAACACCCAGTCAACCCCACACCCCAACACCCAGTCAACCCCACACCCCAACACCCAGTCAACCCCACACCCCAACACCCAGTCAACCCCACACCCCAACACCCAGTCAACCCCACACCCCAACACCCAGTCAACCCCACACCCCAACACCGTCAACCCCACACCCCAACACCCAGTCAACCCCAACACACTCCAGTAAAATACTACATGAGTAAAAGTATTTGGTTTTAAATATACTTAACTATTAAAAAGCACATGTAATTGCTAAAATATACTTAAGTATCCAAAAGTAAAATGTAAAATCACTTAAAATTTGTTATATTAAGCAAAGCAGATGGCACCATTTTTTTTGTTGACATTTACAGATAGCCAGGGGAATACTCCACACAGAGATTATTACAGATAGCCAGGGGAATACTCCACACAGAGATTATTACAGATAGCCAGGGGAATACTCCACTCAGAGATTATTTACTAAAAGATGCATTTGTGCTTAGTGAGTCCGCCAAGCCAGAGGCAGTAGGGATGACCATGTGTTCTCTGTTTAGTGAGTCCGCCAAGCCAGAGGCAGTAGGGATGACCATGTGTTCTCTGTTTAGTGAGTCCACCAGACCAGAGGCAGTAGGGATGACCATGTGTTCTCTGTTTAGTGAGTCCACCAGACCAGAGGCAGTAGTGATGACCATGTGTTCTCTGTTTAGTGAGTCCGCCAAGCCAGAGGCAGTAGGGATGACCATGTGTTCTCTGTTTAGTGAGTCCGCCAAGCCAGAGGCAGTAGGGATGACCATGTGTTCTCTGTTTAGTGAGTCCGCCAAGCCAGAGGCAGTAGGGATGACCATGTGTTCTCTGTTTAGTGAGTCCGCCAAGCCAGAGGCAGTAGGGATGACCATGTGTTCTCTGTTTAGTGAGTCCACCAGACCAGAGGCAGTAGGGATGACCATGTGTTCTCTGTTTAGTGAGTCCGCCAAGCCAGAGGCAGTAGGGATGACCATGTGTTCTCTGTTTAGTGAGTCCACCAGACCAGAGGCAGTAGGGATGACCATGTGTTCTGTTTAGTGAGTCCGCCAAGCCAGAGGCAGTAGGGATGACCATGTGTTCTCTGTTTAGTGAGTCCACCAGACCAGAGGCAGTAGGGATGACCATGTGTTCTGTTTAGTGAGTCCACCAGACCAGAGGCAGTAGGGATGACCATGTGTTCTCTGTTTAGTGAGTCCGCCAAGCCAGAGGCAGTAGGGATGACCATGTGTTCTCTGTTTAGTGAGTCCACCAGACCAGAGGCAGTAGGGATGACCATGTGTTCTCTGTTTAGTGAGTCCACCAGACCAGAGGCAGTAGGGATGACCATGTGTTCTCTGTTTAGTGAGTCCACCAGACCAGAGGCAGTAGGGATGACCATGTGTTCTCTGTTTAGTGAGTCCACCAGACCAGAGGCAGTAGAGATGACCATGTGTTCTCTGTTTAGTGAGTCCGCCAGACCAGAGGCAGTAGAGATGACCATGTGTTCTCTGTTTAGTGAGTCCGCCAGACCAGAGGCAGTAGAGATGACCATGTGTTCTCTGTTTAGTGAGTCCACTAGACCAGAGGCAGTAGTGATGACCATGTGTTCTCTGTTTAGTGAGTCCACCAGACCAGAGGCAGTAGAGATGACCATGTGTTCTCTGTTTAGTGAGTCCACCAGACCAGAGGCAGTAGAGATGACCACGTGTTCTCTGTTTAGTGAGTCTGCCAGACCAGAGGCAGTAGAGATGACCACGTGTTCTCTGTTTAGTGAGTCCGCCAAGCCAGAGGCAGTAGAGATGACCATGTGTTCTCTGTTTAGTGAGTCCACTAGACCAGAGGCAGTAGGGATGACCATGTGTTCTCTGTTTAGTGAGTCCACTAGACCAGAGGCAGTAGGGATGACCATGTGTTCTCTGTTTAGTGAGTCCACCAGACCAGAGGCAGTAGAGATGACCATGTGTTCTCTTGATAAGTACGTGAATTTGACTGTTATCGTGTCCTTGCTAAGCGTTCAAAATATAACGAGGTATTTTTACTTAAGTACTCACACAACTGGTGTAATAGGAGAAACACAGGGGGGGGGGGGGTTCAAAATGCTATTGAGAGGCCCCTTATCTACAGAAGGGATATTTTCCTCCATACATTAAGTGTTATGATAATGAATAACCTGGTGTTAAAAAGACCTTCAATTCTTGGGTTTAATTTCAGCTCAATTCATGTTATTTTTTACATTTGTGTCAAACTGTCTCTGTGCAGCTGAGGCCTGTTTCATTTGAAACATGGCTGAGTCCGTCTGGCATTTACAGACAGTAGAGACACAGAGCACAGTGATGCATTCATGTATTCCGGATGAGCTGCTTAGTTACCCCGAAGGCCAAGCGGGGTCTGCTTACCCAAAGGCGCAGGGGCGAGCAGGGGCATGGGAAAGCTCCTTGTGGAGGGTATAGTGGTGCAGGTGACCCGACCGGTGGATCTGGTAGTCTCTGGGCAGGGGAGGGATGGAGCCGCTAGGCTTCAGGGGACGCTCATCTGTGTGGGGAAATTAATTCTAAAGTAAGCTTGACTGAGAGAATGTCAACAAGATAGAGTGGAAATGGAAAAACAACATTGGCTCACATAGAAGATAAAGCCCCAGTTTGACGTGGATGTCGCTGGTCCAAAACAAGTGCCTAGAAGGGTTCACACACACACAAAGGACTGCTGCAACCAAGCCTGACAAATGTCAATAGCTTGGACCGTTGGAAAATACAAATGCTGAGGTCGCCATCTACTGGTGACTGTAGTCACACGTGTCCAACATCAATCAAACTGAGCCTTCACTCTTGTAAACCACATATGTATTTTTTTTCTCAACATTTATTTAACTAGGCAAGTCAGTGAAGAACAAATTCTCATTTACAATGACAGCCTAGGAACAGTGGGTTAACTGCCTTGTTCAGGGGCAGAACTCAGGGATTCGATCTAGCAACCTTTCGGTTACTGGCCCAACACACTAACCACTAGGCTACCTGCCGCCCCCTAGCTGTGGCAGAAAAGGCCATGGATCTTACAGTAATAATCAATTGGGGAAAAAATTAAACAAATACCTCTGAAATCATACTTGGGATACATCCTGTTGTCATTCTTCCATGTCTTATCAAACAGAAAGTGTCTCCCACAGATGTCTTTCTCTGGGTAGTTATCTGAGGAGCCCAGCCGGGACAAAGGACACACCTCTCTGCCAGGGAAGGAGGAAGTAGACCTGAACAGATAAATAACATAGTAGGCCACAAATTAAAATCCATTCAACTGAATGGAGTAGTGCCTAATAATATAGCTAACCTGACTGTGCATCTCAAATGGCACCCTACACCCCATGTAGTACACTCACCCCTATACAGATCTACCTCCATCACTCCAGTATCCCTGTCCCCTTCCCCCTATACATATCTACCTCCATCATCCCTGCACATGTAAATATGGTATTGGAAATTATTTTTTAAATATTTCCTGTATATAGTATGCTTACTTAAATGTGAATTTAATATTTCCTTTCCCCCCCATATTCTAGTAACAAACTCAGCAAAAAAAGAGAAACGTCCTCTCACTGTCAACTGCGTTTATTTTCAGCAAACTTAACATGTGTAAATATTTGTATGAACATAACAAGCTTCAACAACTGAGACAAAGTGATCAAGTTCCACAGACATGTGACTAACATAAATGGAATAATGTGTCCCTGAACAAAGGGGGGGTCAAAATCAAACAGTATCTGGTGTGGCCACTAGCTGCATTAAGTACTACAGTGCATCTCCTCAGAAACTGCATCGGATTTGCCAGTTTTTGCTGTGAGATGTTACCCCACAGTTCCCGGACATTTCTGGGGGGGGAATGGTCCTAGCACTGACACTCCGATCCAACAGGTCCCAGACGTGCTCAATGGGATTGAGATCCGGGCTCGTCGCCGGCCATGGCAGAACACTGACATTCCTGTCTTGCAGGAATTCAAAGCACAGAATGACCAGTATGGCATTGTCATGCTGGAGGGTCATGTCAGGATGAGCCTGCAGGATGGGTACCACATGAGGGATGAGGATGTCTTCCCTATAAACGCACAGCGTTGAGAGATTGCCTGCAATGACAAGCTCAGTCCGATGATGCTGTGACACACCGTCCCAAACCATGACGGACCCTCCACCTCGATCCCGCTCCAGAGTACAGGCCTCAGTGTAACGCTCATTCCTTCGACGATAAACGCGAATCCGACCAACACCCCTGGTGAGACAAAACCGCAACTCGTCAGTGAAGATAAGTTTTTGCCAGTCCTGTCTGGTCCAGCGACGGTGGGTTTGTGCCCATAGGCAACGTCATTGCCAGTGATTTCTGGAGAGGACCTGCCTTACAACAAGCCTACAAGCCCTCAGTCCAGCCTCTCTCAGCCTATGGCGGACAGTCTGAGCACTGATGGAGGGATTGTGCGTTCCTGGTGTAACTCGGGCAGTTGTTGTTGCCATCCTGTACCTATCCCGCAGGTGTGATGTTCTGATGTACCGATCCTGTGCAGGTGTTGTTACACATGGTCTGCCACTGCGAGGACGATCAGCTGTCCGTCCTGTCTCCCTGTAGCGCTGTCTTAGGCGTCTCACAGTACGGACAATGCAATTTATTGCCCTGACCACATCTGCAGTCCTCAAGCCTCCTTGCAGTATGCCTAAGGCACATTCACACAGATGAGCAGGGACCCTGGGCATCTTTCTTTTGGTGTTTTTCAGAGTCAGTAGAAAAGCCTCTTTAGTGTCCTAAGTTTTCATAACTGTGACCTTAATTGCCTACTGTCTGTAAGCTGCTAGTGTCTTAACGACCGTTCCACAGGTGCATGTTCATTAATTGTTTATGGTTCATTGAACAAGCATGGGAAACAGTTTTAAAACCCTTTACAATGAAGATCTGTGAACTTATTTAGATTTTTACAAATTCTTTGAAAGACAGGGTCCTCAAAAGGGGACGTTTTTTTTTTTTTTGCTGAGTTCACATTGCATTGATTATTGCATTGTTGGTTGAGTTTGCAAGAAAGGCATTTCACTGTACTTGTGCATGTGAATTTAACACTTGAAACTTTCGACCAGGGCCCATCAAAAGTAGTGCACTATATATAGGGAGCCATATACATTCTCTTGTACACTTAATGTTACTTACCCCTCTACATTCCAGTTGGAATCCTTTCGGTCCCTGGAGTCTAGAATTTCAACAATAAAACAAGCATGTTGTGATATTCAGCTGTGAGATGTGAAGAAAGTGGAACCAGCATAGTAGAATCAGTCACACTACAGGTGTTTAATATATTAGGATTAGATACTGCACATGTAGCAGCTACTCTTCCTGGTGTCCACATTAAAACCTACAACTACATGAAAGTACAGAAGCGTTATAGGCAAAAACATTAGATTCAATTAACTTCAAAATAAAAATTACATAAGCGTTACTGTAAAGAAAAAAATACTATTTACACACTTCATATATATACAATCATATTCTTATATAGAGTACAGTTAAATTAGATTTTATTAGAGGCGCTGTGATACGTCTTTCTATTCGGTTATTTTTCCAAACTAAACTTGCTTTTTGTCTGGTGGCAGAGCATTCCACGATGGCACGGCTCCGTTAGCTGAGGTCAAGCATTAAACTACCGCGTACCCCGTCTCATCGTGAAACATGACCGGTGTGTAATAGGTAGGCTGGCTAATGAAATGAGGTCAGCGCTCTACAGGAGACTCCAAGGGGCAAAAATATCCTGTTCGTGAGTGATAAGTAGTGCACTATACAGGGAAACCTATCACCAGAACCCTATTGCCACCACACTGGGAAAGGGGGACATTTGGGACGCAACCATATAACCTGGCTCTGGACATAACTATAATGGACCGTCAGACAGTACATCGGTTAGATGGCTCAAAACAGAGCAGCATGCCTGGCCCTTAAAGGAATATGCCAACCTGTAGTTGAAATGTGACCTGAAACGTCGTCATGATAAGGTTCTCCTCATTGGAGATAACGGATAACAAACTAGCACATGGCATAACGCTTTTAAAACAATTACCTGCACTCGATTGCCAAATGAGCCAATAGACGGTATGGGCATAGTTGTCTAGAACATATCCATCCGTCTATATCCTCACGACAAAGTATTATTCTGCCAAATTTATTTAAAAAAAATAAATTAAAGTGTCCTCAAAGTGCGCCGTCAGATTAATGTACTTTTTGACTTCAACTCCCATTGCGCAAAGCGGTTCTCCTAGTCTCCCTGCTAGCAGGATAAGGCCATTGAGCGTTGCCATAGCAACCTGACTCGTAGTTTTGAGCTAGAAATGCGACCTCTACCAGGTTGAATATGGCGAGATTGTAACGCCTACATTGATAGCTAGTTGTAAAATCCCTGAAACAAACTGCACTAACTACTTATATTCGGATATCGACTATTGTAACTTCTCCAGCTAACCTTTCTAGAAACCGCAATGCATTGTGGGTTTTATAGTCGACTTAAACTCAGCTGATTTTCATAAATTGCTTCCTGACACAAGCGTTATAAATCAAAGGCATTTGCATGATTATTAATTTAACACAGAGATCACGAACAGCATGCATGACAATGTCAGGATTGAGATTTTTTTTTTGACTACTTCTCTAGTCTTGAAGAAACATTTGTTTTAAACGCCTAACCACTTGTTAACTCTACTTGCATCCACTTTAGACATTAAAATCAGTCGCCAGTTTCTTCACCGTACCCAAACCAGAAACAGATTTAACGCGTTCTGAAGAAAAAAAACGTTAAGCATACATAACAAGCATTCCTACTTACCGTTCTGAGGGAATTTTCTCCTTGATGTATGGACATGTATCGGCTTGACTGCGGGCAGCCTTCCTCCTGGTAATTGTAACCCCGGACAATGACTACCGGAGAGCGGTCCATAGCTGCCTTGGCCTAACTGTATACCAGTGTAACCCGAGCTGCCCAGCGTCAAGTCCCTGGCGGTGCTGAGAGAAGCCGCTACTTGTAGTGTTATCAACTTCGGGCTGGCTGTAGGGTGCATTACGCTACACAGTACAGGCAATCTAGAGCTAATACGACGCACTGATGTCCAAACTCATAAACTAGCTAGTTGATTAGCCATCACCAGTATGTTATCAAGGAAAAAGACAACTAAAAACTAACTAGCAGCGGAGAACTTGAGAAAGCTCACTAGAGGCTACGTGGCATATTGAGTCTTGTAGTTTCCATGGCTACATACTGTGGATGGCCAAGCAGCAGGCCTGACGTATAATCACAATGTCCCAGTCCTAATCATTTACACAGTAATATACATGTCATATCTACTATACTACAACTCACCAAACCAAACAAGTGTATGTAAAATTGTCAAGTTTGTGATTTCATTAACTAAGCAATACTGTGCTAGTATAGAAGCTACAAAATGTATTTATTGTTAAAATGTCTCAAAGATGTGACTCAAGTCATTACTGATGTGACAAAATAGTGTGGACTAGAAGCAAGGCTCTCTAAGCTTGTTCCTGGAGAGCTAGCGCCCTATTGGTTCAGGTTAGGTACAAATGGGGATGGAGTAAACTTACAGGACCGTAGCTCTCCAGCAACAAGCTTGGAGAGCAGTGATGTAGACTCCAGTGTATTTTATGTAGGAAAACACTTGGGAAGGTTCAACATACTACACAAAACAGATTTTAGACACCAGAGTTATGAGACAAGACCAATAAGTTCCTTTTGATGTTTATTGTACAGACTCAACAGCATCCTTTGGAAAAACCTGGAAGACAAGACATTTTTATATTTAATACCAGAAAACAAGTTTCTTACAGCAAACACACTTCCAATGTTTAGTTTGAGATCCATTGTCGCCAATGTTCTAATGTTTTCAAGCACTGAGCACAAACTTTGAACTGAGCATCTAAAATAAAACACAATTTCCTTTAATTCACTAAGAAACTAGACGGGAAAACATCCTCGAAGTGCCAGTAATTCAATGTGGTTTCAGACAAAATGGCTTATTTTTCAGACTGGATTCACCAGAGTCGATAAGATGGGGAAAAAAGTTGAGCATCATTAACCACATTGTGTTAAACAGAAACTGGACACTTAGGAACTTGAGAAGATACCCATAAACAATGTTCAAATGGTTTTGTTCTCAATCGTTGCACTGGTATAAAGCTGATAAAGGCAGTAGTCAACCAACCCTGACAACACAAGACCCGATTCATCTAGTCAAGATCTTGGATTCAAAAGTGAACAAACTTGGGCGAAAATAAAATCCTAAACACACGTCGGCTTTCCAGAATCGGGGTCAGAGTCTACGGACATCAGTCGTGTCCCCCAATAATCTTTCCTTCGTCCCTAAGTGTGCCCATGTTCACTTGCACTCCTCACTCGAAAGGAAAAAGGCCGTTATAAGAAATAGGATGGAAACTCCCATCTAACCCATAGCCTCCAATCCAATGCTTAAATACATTGCTCAAAAAAATAAAGGGAACACTTAAACAACACAATGTAACTCCAAGTCAATCACACTTCTGTGAAATCAAACTGTCCACTTAGGAAGCAACACTGATTGACAATAAATTTCACATGCTGTTGTGCAAATGGAATAGACAAAAGGTGGAAATAGGCAATTAGCAAGACACCCCCAATAAAGGAGTGGTTCTGCAGGTGGTGACCACAGACCACTTCTCAGTTCCTATGCTTCCTGGCTGATGTTTTGGTCACTTTTGAATGCTGGCGGTGCTCTCACTCTAGTGGTAGCATGAGACGGAGTCTACAACCCACACAAGTGGCTCAGGTAGTGCAGCTCATCCAGGATGGCACATCAATGCGAGCTGTGGCAAGAAGGTTTGCTGTGTCTGTCAGTGTAGTGTCCAGAGCATGGAGGCGCTACCAGGAGACAGGCCAGTACATCAGGAGACGTGGAGGAGGCCGTAGGAGGGCAACAACCCAGCAGCAGGACCGCTACCTCCGCCTTTGTGCAAGGAGGAGCAGGTGGAGCACTGCCAGAGCCCTGCAAAATGACCTCCAGCAGGCCACAAATGTGCATGTGTCTGCTCAAACGGTCAGAAACAGACTCCATGAGGGCCCGACGTCCACAGGTGGGGGTTGTGCTTACAGCCCAACACCGTGCAGGACGTTTGGCATTTGCCAGAGAACACCAAGATTGGCAAATTCGCCACTGGCGCCCTGTGCTCTTCACAGATGAAAGCAGGTTCACACTGAGCACATGTGACAGACGTGACAGTCTGGAGACGCCGTGGAGAACGTTCTGCTGCCTGCAACATCCTCCAGCATGACCGGTTTGGCGGTGGGTCAGTCATGGTGTGGGGTGGCATTTCTTTGGGGGGCCGCACAGCCCTCCATGTGCTCGCCAGAGGTAGCCTGACTGCCATTAGGTACCGAGATGAGATCCTCAGACCCCTTGTGAGACCATATGCTGGTGCGGTTGGCCCTGGGTTCCTCCTAATGCAAGACAATGCTAGACCTCATGTGGCTGGAGTGTGTCAGCAGTTCCTGCAAGAGGAAGGCATTGATGCTATGGACTGGCCCGCCCGTTCCCCAGACCTGAATCCAATCGAGCACATCTGGGACATCATGTCTCGCTCCATCCACCAACGCTACGTTGCACCACAGACTGTCCAGGAGTTGGCGGATGCTTTAGTCCAGGTCTGGGAAGAGATCCTTCAGGAGACCATCCGCCACCTCATCAGGAGCATGCCCAGGCGTTGTAGGGAGGTCATACAGGCACGTGGAGGCCACACACTACTGAGCCTCATTTTGACTTGTTTTAAGGACATTACATCAAAGTTGGATCAGCCTGTAGTGTGGTTTTCCACTAGAATTTTGAATGTGACTCCAAATCCAGACCTCCATGGGTTGATAAATTTGATTTCCATTGATCATTTTTGTGTGATTTTGATGTCAGCACATTCAACTATGTAAAGAAAAAAGTATTTAATAAGAATATTTCATTCATTCAGATCTAGGATGTGTTATTTTAGTGTTCCCTTTATTTTTTTTGAGCAGTGTATTTGTGGAAAGAATTGAAGTGCACACATCAAGAGAGAGAGAGAACGATCTGAGCTGGAGCAATGATCGAAGACCAGGTCATTGTGTAAAAGTGAAAACTGATCCTAGATCAGCGCACTGAGACACACACATCCCCAGAAGTTCAATTTGAGTCCCAAATGGCACCCCAATTCCCTATATAGTGAACTACTTATGGGTTGAACTAGTACACTATATAGGGAATAGGGTATCACTTGGGATAACCTGTAGGAGTGTTTCCCATCTCACCTTGACACCCGCCCCCGGCATTTCCCCCCCAGGATATCCCCCCCAAACTCTGTCCTAAAGACCCCAACGTGTGAACATTTTGGTGTTAGCGCCAACAATACAAAGCTTGTTGATTATTTGAATCAGCTGTGTAGAACTGGGGGGGGGGGGGGGGAGTGCATCCCCTGGGGTCCCGAGGACCGAGGTCGGGAAACGCTGCCTTAATCTAGTCACCTCTAGTTCATCCTCCTGATGAGTCTGTTGATCTGGTCCTCCCTGTTTCCAGCATCGCCTCCCTCCACGAAGTGAGTCGTCTTCTTGTTCATGCCGCCGCGGGGTGAGGACAGTTTGAAGGGCCACAGGAAGTTGTTGGCGGGCTTGAAGTTCTTCCCGACGGTGTAGATCTCATGGATCAGGTCCTCCACACAGATGATACTGTATTTACCTGGAGGGACAAGGACAGAGTGAGGACTGAGTGTTAATGTGTTTAAAAAGGGCAATCTGCAGTTTAAATAATTTTTTATCCCTCGGCTCTTTGATTTGAACTCAAAATGATACGACATATGGAAGGACTGACCATCCAGGAGATTATCAATTTAATCAAATTTGAATGTGACAATTCAGTGCATTTGGAAAGTATTCAGACACCTTGACTTTCTCCACATTGTTCGTTAGCCTTATTCTAAAATGATGTAAAAATCTTCAGCAATCTACACACAAAACCCCATAATGAAAAAAAATATATATATAATAAAGCGAAAACAGGTTAACTTCTGGGAAAATGCAGAGCGCCAAATTCAAATAAATTACTATAAAAATTTAACTTTCATGAAATCACACATGCAATACACCAAATGAAAGCTACACTTGTTGTGAATCCAGCCAACGTGTCAGATTTTGTTTCTGAGCGCCGTCTCAGATTATTGCATGGTTTGCTTTTTCCGTAAAGTTTTTGAAATCTGACACAGCGGTTGCATTAAGAACAAGTGCATCTATAATTCTATGTTAAACATGTATCTTTCATCAAAGTTTATGATGAGTATTTCTGGTTAGTGATACAATCTCTCCATTTCTGCTTTTTGTGACTCTTATCTTTGGCTGGGAAAATGGCTGTGTGTTTTTTGGACTTGGCGGTGATCTAACAATCATATGTTGTGTTTGATGTAAAGCAATTATTATTATTATTTTTTTTTTTTTAATCGGACACGATGGGTAGATTAACAAGATGTTTTTCATTTCCTGTATTGGACTTGTTAACCTCTTATGGCTGCAAGGGAAAGTATTGAGTAGCCAGTTAAATCGTGCCCATTTCAAACGGCCTCCTACTCAATTCTTGCTCGTACAATATGCATATTATTATTGGATAGAAAACACTCTAGTTTCTAAAACCGTTGGAATTATTTCTCTGAGTGAAACAGAACTCCTTCTGCAGCACTTTTCCTGACCAGGAAGTGAAATGTCAGAAATCGATGCTCTGTTCAACTTCTTGCCTATACATGGGCATAAGACGTAAGAGCCTACGTACATTTCATACACCTTCCCCTGGTTGGTCAAGAGGTGGTGAGAGAAAAAAATGTGTGTTTATCTTGGTCTAAGGTGGAATAAAAGCTCTTTCTTTGACGTGACCGTCCACTTCCGGTTTCTGGAGCGCGCAAAGGGGACATGGATTTGGCTTCTTTTTAGCTGTTGTTATGAACGAATAACTTCTCCGTCTTAGATTTTTTTTGATACATGTGTCCATATCATCGTAAAGTATGTTTTTTCAATATAGTTTAATCAGATTATTGAAATTTTTTAGGGAGTTTTGCCGTGATCCGTTCTCTGACTTTGATTACGTTGGAGATATATGTAGCACTTGGCAAGTGCCCATGCTAAATGAAGAGGGGAATTTGCCGTTCCAGTTCAAAACAACGACTTTTCTGGACAAAGAACACCGTGTCCAACATTCTGACGAAAGATCACCAAAAGTAAGAAACATTTTATAATGCTATTTCTAATATCTGTCGTGCATGTGAACTGGTCGTGGGCGCCCAAGTGTTTCTGGCTATTGTGGCTACGCTAATATAACGCTACATTTTGTTTTCGCTGTAAAACATTTAATAAATCGGAAATATTGTCTGGAATCACAAGATGCCTGTCTTTCAATTGCTGTACACTATGTATTTTTCAGAAATGTTTTATGATGAGTAATTAGGTATTTGACGTTGGTGTCTGTAAATATTATGGCTGCTTTCGGTGCAATTTCTGATTGTAGCTGAAATGTAAACTATGATTTATACCTGAAATATGCAAATTCTTTGAAAAAAACATATGCTATACAATAAATATGTTATCAGACTGTCATCTGATGAAGTTTTTTCTTGGTTAGTGGCTATTTATTTCTTTATTTGGTCGAATTTGTGATAGCTAGTGATGGAGTAAGAAACTGATGGAGTTAGAAAAGTGGTGTCTTTTGCTAACGTGGTTAGCTAATAGATTTACATATTTTGTCTTCCCTGTAAAACATTTTAAAAATCGGACATGTTGGCTTGATTCACAAGATGTGTACCTTTCATATGCTGTATTGGACTTGTTAATGTGTGAAAGTTAAATATTTAAAAAAATATATATTTTGAATTTCGCGCCCTGCACTTGAGCTGGATGTTCATAAGTGTACCGGTGTCGGGCTGCCGCCCAAACAGGTTAATGTGTGAAAATATCACATTTCAAAAAAATATTTTTGAATTTCCCGCGCTGCCTTTTCAGCCGAATGTTGTCAAGGGGTTCCGCGAGCGGAACGTGTGTCCTAGAAAGGTTAAGCACATCCTGTTCCCATTGATCATCCTGAAGACGTTTCTACAACCTGATCCCAGTCCACCTGTGGAAAAAGCAATTTATTGGACATGATTTGAAAGGGTACACCTGTCTATAAAAAGGTCCCAGAGTTGACAGTGCATGTCAGATCTGTCAGTAGATCTGAGATCTAATTGTGATGAGAATAAAACTATTTCTAGAGTGTTGAATGTTTAAGAACACAGCCATAAATGGGAAATTGGAAAAAAAATATTGCACTGCAGACTAACTAGGGCTGGCCGTCTGACCAAACTGAGCAATCTGGGGAGAAGGGCCTTGGTCAAAGAGAAGAGCAAGAACCTCACAGTCACTGACATAGCTTCTCTGTAGGGATGGGAGAAGCTTCCAGAAGGACAACCATCTCTGAAGCACTCCAGGAATCAGGCCTTTATGGTAGAGTGGCCAGACAGAAGTCACTCCCCAGTAAAAGACACATGACTGTCTGTTAGGAGTTCGCCAAAAGGCACCTAAAGAACTCAGACCATGAGACTATATTCTCTGGTCTGATGAAACCAAGAGTGAACTCTTCAGCCTGAATGTCAAGCGTCCCTTCTGGAGGAACCCTGGCACCATCCCTACGGTAAAGCGTGGTGGTGGCGGCAGCATCATGCTGTGGGGAAGTCTATCAGCGGCAGGGACTGGGAGACTAGTCAGGATCGAGGCAAAGATGAACGGAGCAAAGTACAGAGAGATCCTTGATGAAAACCTGCTCCAGAGCACCCAGGACCTCTGGGGCGAAGGTTCACCTTCCAACAGTAGAACGACCAGAAGCACACAGCCAAGACCATGCAGGAGTGGCTTTGGGACAAGTCTCTGAATGTCCTTGAGTGGCCCAGCCAGAGCCTGTACTTGAAACCAATAACATCCCTGGAGACCTGAAAATAGCTGTGCAGCGACACTCCCCATCCAACCTGACAGATCTTGAGAGGATCTGCAGAGAAGAATGGGAGAAACTCCCCAAAAACAGGTCTGCCAATCTTGTAGCGTCATAGCCAAGAAGACTCGAGGCTGTAATCGCTGCTTCATCAAAGTACTGAGTAAAGGGTGTGAATACTAATGCAAATGGGATTTCATTTGTTTTTATAAATAAGCACGCAAAAATTCCAAAAACTGTTTTTTGCTTTGTCATTATGGGGTATTTGGTGTAGATTGCTGAGGGGAAAAACGATTTAATACATTTTAGAATAAGGCTGTAAACTAACAAAATGTCAAGGGGTCTGAATACTTTCCAAATGCACTGTATATAGCAGATGTTATTGCTGGTGTAGAGAAGTTTACAGCTAAAGGTTATTGTACAGTAATGGGATATCCATGTTCCAAATCACTAAACGCAGTGGCCTATTCTGCCATTTCAGATCGCAGTCTTTTTCTCTGTGGTTTCAGACAAATTGGCTTATTTTTCAGACTGGATTCACCAGAGTCGATAAGATGGGGAAAAAAGTTGAGCATCATTAACCACATTGTAGTTATACAGTTTGAATGACAGGACAATCATTACAGTGCAGATTTGTCCCATCATGTTCGGGATCATATTGGCCCCAAAGGCAACCCATCTTGTCTATTATGGGCGCTTGAAGCGACTCAGTCCCGTATAAGTAAATGCGTACCCAGGGCCTTGTCGACCAAGGCGTTGTCTGTGAGGGCGATGCGCTGCTTGGTCATCCTGCCATGGCCACGCTTGTAGATCAGCTCGCGAACAGACTTCAGGTTTGGGTACCTGGGAAACAAGAGCAGGAAAATAAGATCTGTGAAACAGCATGCAGGTAGCGTAGTCACAACGAAACAGTGAGAACTACTGCAGCTGCACCCAACATTTGGTTCATTTCATACTGGACACGCCATTAGTACTATCAATGTGGTTTCAGACAAATTGGCTTATTTTTCAGACTGGATTCACCAGAGTCGATAAGATGGGGAAAAAAGTTGAGCATCATTAACCACATTGTGTAAAAATTCCAGACAATCACTGCAGCAGAAGTTAAGTTGTACCACTACCTTAAATCAGTGCCAAGTAAAGAAACACAAAACCATAAATGTCAAATTCAACCGGGCTGTCCACATCAAAGCAGGGGTGTATTCATTAGTACAAACCTGTTTGCAACATGAAAAGCTCCGCTACGAAAACGAGCATTTCTTGTTGGCCAATTCAGGTTAGTTCCTCCCTACATTGGACCGTTGGCTTCCTAGTGAATACATTGTGGTAGTAATGTCAGCCTTACCCCCAAGCGATGTAGGGCTCGGCGATCCTCAGCATGTTGATGGAAGCCTTGTTCAGTTTGACGAACACTCCGTTGAAGATCTGACGCAGACGCATGAGCTGGAGGACCTTGCGCACCTTGGGACTGACACCGTTGATACTGAAAGGGGGGGCAGGGGAGAGCGGTACAGTGTTAGAATTGTTCAGCACAGCATCACTTCTCTTAATTTCAGTCGGCTTTTAGTTTACATTCAATATGGTTTCAGACAAATTGGCTTATTTTTCAGACTGGATTCACCAGAGTCGATAAGATGGGGAAAAAAGTTGAGCATCATTAACCACATTGTGTAGAAGTTTGAAGGACAGGAAGACGACATGGTCACCAGCTATACCAAGTAACAAATAAAATCAATGTCCAGGTAACGACTTAAATAGATCCATGTTTTACCCATCACCTGAGTAATGGTGTACGAGACAGACATGGAAATCTGACAAAAATAACAGGGATAAAATATGCATTTAGCGGTCTAATCCACAGAAACATACCCCCTGATCCTGATGACGAAGGCCAGCTTGGGCTCAGCTGGGACGTAGAAGTTCCCAACCTTGCGGGCTGTCCGCCCCATGCGGATCTCACGCCGGTACATCTCCCTGTACTCCTTGTGGTACTTCTCAGCCCTCTTGTAGATCAGGTGCCTGGTCACCTTACGAGTCTGGGGATATAAGGCATCAACTATGAGTCAGAGCAGAACATCACAGCTAGGTAACACCTCTTGTTAACTTCACAGTATGACCAGAGTTAGTTTTTCAGCAGGATGTGGGGCATTCACCCACCACTGTACAATGTAGAGAAAAAGGCCAATTCAAGAGGGTGCTACAAAATGTCAAAACGTACTTTAGTTGTGTCATTATAAATGATAGACTGCAATATTATAACCTCGGACTTGACAGTGTTTATCAAATAAGTACGTTAATTTGCTTTGACTTTTGCTAGTTTAGACGGTGCCACTCTTGGTTGTATATCTTCCAAATTTAGTGTTGGATCAATGAATTTATACATATTTGTATAAACCTGGAATTCATTCATCATTTTATGGCTGAACATAGTTTAAACTGATCAAATACATTTTATTTGTCACATGCACCAAAATACAACAGGTGTAGTAGACCTTACAGTGGAATGCTTACTAACAAGCCCTTCAACGACACAGTTTCAATGTTACCATCTGACAATGATTATTTAGGACATTTCTATGTGGTTTCAGACAAATTGGCTTATTTCAGATTGGTTTCACCATAGTCGATAAGATGGGGAAAAAAGTTGAGCATCATTAACCACATTGTAGGTATACAGTTTGAATGACAGTGGGTAGCTATTAACCCCACACACACAACCAGACAGTACATCAACTGCATCTAAGGAGATTCTATGCCTGCTAGTTAGGTTAGTACTTGGGTTAGTTCAAACTTACTTTTTTTTCGGCAAGCATCTTCTTGATCCGCATGGTCTTCATGGTGGCGAAGGCCTTCCGCCTTTTCAAAAGGCTCTCAGGGACCGCCGGAACCTTTTTTCTGCAAGAGGCAACACTTTGTTTAGAGTATGGGGAAAATAGTTTAACATGGAAGTCACTGACTGAGGAATAATAACTTAACGAACCAAACATGTTGCGAAAACTGTTAGCGTTACCTAGCTAGCCATTTCCAAAACGTGAGCCCGACGTGAGTTAACCTGGCTTGTTAGTTTTGCCGGGCGAAGACAGACGCAAAGTCTATTTTGTGATATTGCTGGGCTCAAACAGCGAAATAATCATAAAATATACTTTACAACTCATTGACAATATGCAAGTAAAACTACGAGCCACGCATATAGGTTAAAACATGTGCAAATGGATTCGCAAGCCGGGAATGTTTCTAAACACATCCAGGCCCGAGTCAACCAAATCAACAAAAATATCGTAGAGTAAAAAACGCCACTCAACACTACCGACGCGACAAACATGTTCTTTAGCTGGCGATAACTAACTAAATGTCAAATAACGTTGGCTATTTGTTAAATTAGTAGATGGGCATAGATTCTGGCAGAGAAGAAATCACTTACTCTACGTCCGCCATTGTGTCCACCGAGAAAGAGAAATTATCTCATGCGCATGCGCGAGTTAAAAGCTTGTAGGACCCCAGTCGCTGTCTATTAAACTGCCTGAGAAGAATTTCCTCTTGCCGCTAATCTCGCAGTGTCTGCCCTCCAGTGGCGATTTTAGCATGTAAATCTTGGTGGGACAAACTCAACATGAGAAACGGTGCACACGAACTGTTAGGAACTACATTTTTATTTATTTATTATTGAACCTTTTTTTAACTAGGCAAGTTAGGGTTAAGAACTAATTATTATTTACAATGACGACCTACCAAAATGCAAAAGGCCTCCTGTGGTGACTAGGATTAAAAATACAAATAAATTAAATAAAAATATAGGACAAAAACACACATCACCACGAGACAACACAACACTACATAAAGAAAGACCTAAGACAACAACATAGCATGGCAGCAACACATGACAACACAGCATGGTAACAACACAACATGACAACAACATGGTAGAAACACAACATAGCAGCAGCACAACATGGTAGAAGCACAAAACAGGGTACACACATTAATGGGCACAAACAGCACAAAGGTCAAGAAGGTAGAGACAGCAATACATCACACAATACATCACGCAAAGCAGCCACAACTTACAGTAAGAGTGATCGAGTCTTTGAATGAAGAGATTGAGATAAAACTGTCCAGTTTGAGTGTTTGTTGCAGCTCGTTCCAGTCCCAGGGATGTTTGTGCTTTGGGGACCTTTAACAGAGTGTGACTGGCAGAACGGGTGTTGTATGTGGAGGATGAGGGCTGCAGTAGGTATCTCAGATAGGGGGGAGTGAGGCCTAAGAGGGTTTAATAAATAAGCATCAACCAGTGGTTCTTGCGACGGATTTACAGAGATGACCAGTTTACAGAAGAGTACAGAGTGCAGTGATGTGTCCTATAAGGAGCATTGGTGGCAAATGTGATGACCGAATGGTAAAGAACATCTAGCCACTCGAGAGCACCCTTACCTGCCGATCTAAATGATGTCTCTGTAATCTAGCATGGGTAGGATGGTCATCTGAATCAGGGTGAGTTTGGCAGCTGGGGTGAAAGAAGAGCGATTACGATAGAGGAAACCAAGTCTAGATTTAACCTTAGCCTGCAGCTTTGATATGTGCTGAGAGAAAGACAGTCTACGGTCTAGCCACACTCCCAAGTACTTGTATGAGGTGACTACCTCAAGCTCTAAACCCTCAGAGGTAGGAATCACACCAGTGGGGAAGAGGGGCATTCTTCTTACCAAACCACATGACCTTTGTTTTGGAGGTGTTCAGAACAAGGTTAAGGGCAGAGAAAGCTTGTTGGACACTAAGAAAGCTTTGTTGTAGAGCTTTTAACACAAATCCGGGGACATAAAGCTGTCCCAACAGCGGAGCTTTCTTTTCAGCACCATGGAGTGAATCCTTACCACTGTTACACCTGGTTATCAGCGGAGCCGTGTCTGGAAAAAAGTAACTGCTATTCATGTGTATTTACATGGTTCTGACATTCAAAAACTTGGTATATTTGGAAAGAATACATCTGGGAGATTATGAGGAAATTATCAGAAGATAGGAGTTACATACTGTAGTTAAAAATACACAAGATCAAGCACACACCAAATAAATAAAACATGTATCTGATTTTGAAAGTCATCTTTCATTGACAAGCTATAAGTGAATTATTGATGACTAGAGCTGGAAACACATCAGATGGCTTCCACAACATGTGAACAATTTCAGAAAGAGAAAAAGGGATTGATAGACCTAACAACTAGAAATGGGCAGATATTTTAGTAAGTGGTGTCAGGTGTGGTCACGGGACGTTTCCAAGTGTCTCTAAACCTCTCCAAAGTGGCATATGTCTGTAAATTAGATAATTCCAGTGCTATTACATATTTGCAATCCATAAATGCTATTTGTTCAGTATAAAAACACAATTTCTACCATATCAACCTCACTCAAACATTGTGGTGGTGTTATGGGGAATTCAGGGTACATTCAAGTGTCCTTTCAACCTCTCCAAAGTGTCCGAATGTGTTCATTTCACTGTTTTTGCCCACTGGATGTACCTAAAAGTTATTTTTTCACTATAAAAACTAAATTTCTACAACACCAACGTCTCTCAAACATTGTGGTGGTGTCGGGGGATATCCAGGTGTTTATTTAACCTCTCCAAAGTGCCGGAACGTTTAGCCAAGACATATCCAATGTCTTGATACAAACATCAAAAACTAAACTGTTTACAAAAACAATATAAAAGCTACAGATATACAGTACCAGTCAAAAGTTTGGACACACCTACTCATTCAAGAGTTTTTCTTTTCTACATTGTAGAATAATAGTTAAGACATCAAAACTATGAAATAACACATATGGAATCATGTAGTAACCAAAAAAGTGTTAAACAAATCAAAATATATTTTATATTTGAGATTCTTCAAAGTAGCCACCCTTTGCCTTGATGACAGCTTTGCACACTATTGGCATTCTCTCAACCAGCTTCATGAGGAATGCTTTTCCAACAGTCTTGAAGGAGTTCCCACATACGCTGAGCACTTGTCTACATTTCCTTCACTCCGTGGTCCAACTCCTCTCAAACCATCTCAACTGGGTTGAAGTTGGGTGATTGTGGAGGCAAGGTCACCTGATGCAGCACTCCACCACTCTCCTTGGACAAATAGCCCTTACACAACCTGAAGGTGTGTTTTGGGTCATTGTCCTGTTGAAAAACAAATGATAGTCCCACTAAGACCAAACCAGATGGGATGGCGCATTGCTGCAGAATGCTGTGGTAGCCATGCTGGTTAAGTGTGCCTTGAATTCTAAATAAATCAGTGTCACCAGCAAAGCACCCCCACACCATCACACCTCCTCCTCCATGCTTCACGGTGGGACCCACACATGCAGAGATCATCCGTTCATCTATTCTGCGTCTTAGAAAGACACGACGGTTGGAAGCAAACATTTCTAATTTGGACTCATCAGACCAAAGGATACATTTCCACCAGTCTAATTTACATTTACATTTAAGTCATTTAGCAGACGCTCTTATCCAGAGCGACTTACAAATTGGAAAGTTCATACATATTCATCCTGGTCCCCCCGTGGGAATTGAACCCTGGTCCCCCCATGGGAATTGAACCCACAACCCTGGCGTTGCAAGCGCCATGCTCTACCAACTGAGCCACACGGGACCATGTCCTAATGTCCTTTGCGCGTGTTTCTTGGTCCAAGCAAGTCTCTTATTATTGGTGTCCTTTACTAGTGGTTTCTTTGCAGCAATTTCAACCATGAAGGCCTGATTCACTCAGTCTCCTCTGAACAGTTGATGCTGAGATGTGTCTGTTGAATTCTGTGAAGCATTTATTTGGGCTGCAATCTGAGGTGCAGTTAACTCGAATGAACTTATCCTCTGCAGCAGAGGTAACTCTGGGTCTTTGACTGACCTTCATGTCTTAAAGTAATGGACTGTCATTTCTCTTTGCTTATTTGATCTGTTCCTGCCATAATATGGACTTGGTCTTTCACCAAATACGGCTCTATTCTGTTTATCAACCCTACCTTGTCACAACACAACTGATTGGCTCAAACGCAAGGAAAGAAATTCCACAAATCAACTTTAACAAAGGCACACCTGTTAATTGAAATGCATTGGTTTAACACTTTTTAGTTCCATATGTGTTATTTCATAGTTTTGCTGTCTTCACTATTATTCTACAATGTAGAAAATTGTAAAAAATTAAGGAAAACCCTTGAATGAGTAGGTGTCCAAACTTGACTGGGACTGTGTAAAAAAAATAAAAATACTAAAAATGGCTGGTAAACATTGAGATGTGTGACACAAGTACATCACTAATCCATTGTCATTAACATTGTAACGCATAACATTCCCATTTTTATCCAAAACTACAACCATGGGGGGAATAAACTGTTTACTTCTTTTTAACCAAAAATAAACTAGTTAAGACGGTTACGAACAAATTCTTATTTACAATGGAATCTAACCAGGGTCTGTAGTGACGCCTATAGCACTGTGATATAGCCTGGAATCAAACCAGGGTTTGCAGTGACACCTCTAGCACTGAGATGCAGTGCCTTAGACCACCGCGACACTCAGGAGGCCATTTATATTAGTGAACTTTGAGGGATTTTAATTAATGCATTTATTAATTCATGCAGATGTAACAGTATTTAACTTTAGTCCGTCCCCTCGCCCCGGGCGCGAACCAGGGACCCTCCGCACAGTCACCCACAAGGCATCGTTACCCATCGCCCCACAAAAGCCGCATCCCTTGCAGAGCAAGTGACTTCACCGATTGAAATGCTATTAGCGCGCACCACCGCTAACTAGCTAGCCATTTCACATCGGTTAGACAGACATGTGACAAAATGTTCCCCATCCATTTTTTACTGTTAATAATGAGGTAGAATAAAGTTCACTATAACGGAACAGAATAACTATTTTCCTCATCATGGAGCTGGCATAATATGGACATCGTATGTAAACAATGACCGTCACACTGGATTCAGTGTGACGGTCATTGTTTACATACGATGGTTTTTATTTTTTTTAAAGTTTATTTAAAAAAAAAAAAAATACGTATGTCCTTTTGTATTTTTCACAGTGGTCCTCAAAGTTCACTGTAATACAACATCTTAAAAAATAAAGATAAAATGTAGACCAAAAAAAAGGTAGCTGAAGTATTTTTTAATGCGGTAATTAACATAACAATAACATAAGGTAGAACAATAACAGATTAAAAATATAAAATAAGAACACGAGAAGGTAAGCATACTATACACAGGGTCAGTTTCAGTACCGTATTTACAATGTGCAGGGATACTGGAGTGTTGGAGGTAGATATGTAGAGGGGTAAGGTGACTATACACAGGAAGTTGCTGGCAGGCTTGAAGTTCTTCCCGACTGGATCAGGTCCTCCACACAGATGATACTGTATTTACCTGGAGGGACAAGGACAGTGAGGACTGAGTACATATGTGTTTAAAAGGGCAATCTGCAGTTTAATTCAAAGAGCCGAGGGATAAAAAATAAAAATAAATCTAATTGATAAGACATAAGGATTCACCATATAGGAGATTATCCATTTAATACAATTAATGGTCACATTCAGTGTCTCCTGAAAGTATTCAGACCCCTCGACTTATTCCACATTTGTTACTTTACAGCCGTATTCTGAAATATGTCAACAAAAAAATTTGAAATCCTCAGCAATCTACTCACAACGCCCCCTAATGACAAAGCGAAAACAGTTTAAGAATTCTGGAAGGGCACACGTGTCTATAAAAGGTCCCAGTGCATGTCAGATCATATGTTCGTAGATCCGAGATAGAAACAATTCTAGGAGTGTTGAATGATTCAGAGCACAGCTATAATTGGGGGGAAAAATAATGCACTGCAGACTAACTAGGGCTGGCCGTCCGACCAAACTGAGCAATCTGGGGAGAAGGGCCTTGGTGAAAGAGAAGAGCAAGAACCTGACAGTCACTGACATAGCTTCTCTGTAGGGATGGGAGAAGCTTCCAGAAGGACAACCATCTCTGAAGCACTCCAGGAATCAGGCCTTTATGGTAGAGTGGCCAGACAGAAGTCACTCCCCAGTAAAAGACACATGACTGTCTGTTAGGAGTTCGCCAAAAGGCACCTAAAGAACTCAGACCATGAGACTATATTCTCTGGTCTGATGAAACCAAGAGTGAACTCTTCAGCCTGAATGTCAAGCGTCCCTTCTGGAGGAACCCTGGCACCATCCCTACGGTAAAGCGTGGTGGTGGGGAAGTCATCATGCTGTGGGGAAGTCTATCAGCGGCAGGGACTGGGAGACTAGTCAGGATCGAGGCAAAGATGAACGGAGCAAAGTACAGAGAGATCCTTGATGAAAACCTGCTCCAGAGCACCCAGGACCTCTGGGTCGAAGGTTTACATTCCTACAGTACAACAACCAGAAGCACACAGCCAAGACAACACAGGAGTGGCTTCGGGACAAGTCTCTGAATGTCCTTGAGTGGCCCAGCCAGAGCCTGTACTTGAAACCAATAACATCCCTGGAGACCTGAAAATAGCTGTGCAGCAACTTTCCCCATCCAACCTGACAGATCTTGAGAGGATCTGCAGAGAAGAATGGGAGAAACTCCACAAAAACAGATGTGCCAAGCTTGTAGCGTCATACCCAAGAAGACTCAAGGCTGTAATTACTGCCAAAGGTGCTTCAACAAAGTACTGAGTAAAGGGTGTGAATACTTATGCAAATAGAAATCATTTTTGTTTTTATAAAAATGCAAAAATTCCAAAAACTGTTTTTTGCTTTGTCATTATGGGGTATTGTGTGTAGATTGCTGAGGGGAAATACTATTTAATCAATTTTATAATAAGGCTGTAAACTAACAAAATGTCAAGGGGTCTGAATACTTTCCAAATGCACTGTATATAGCAGATGTTATTGCTGGTGTAGAGAAGTTTACAGCTAAAGGTTATTGTACAGTAATGGGATATCCATGTCCCAAATCACTAAACGCAGTGGCCTATTCTGCCATTTCAGATCGCAGTCTTTTTCTCAGTGTGGTTTCAGACAAATTGGCTTATTTTTCAGACTGGATTCACCAGAGTCGATAAGATGGGGAAAAAAGTTGAGCATCATTAACCACGTTGTGACATTTGAATGACAGGACAATCATTACAGTGCAGATTTGTCCCATCATGTTCGGGATCATATTGGCCCCAAAGGCAACCCATCTTGTCTATTATGGGCGCTTGAAGCGACTCAGTCCCGTATAAGTAAATGCGTACCCAGGGCCTTGTCGACCAAGGCGTTGTCTGTGAGGGCGATGCGCTGCTTGGTCATCCTGCCATGGCCACGCTTGTAGATCAGCTCGCGAACAGACTTCAGGTTTGGGTACCTGGGAAACAAGAGCAGGAAAATACTATCTGTGAAACAGCATGCAGGTAGCGTAGTCACAACGAAACAGTGAGAACTACTGCAGCTGCACCCAACATTTGGTTCATTTCATACTGGACACGCCATTAGTACTATCAATGTGGTTTCAGACAAATTGGCTTATTTTTCAGACTGGATTCACCAGAGTCGATAAGATGGGGAAAAAAGTTGAGCATCATTAACCACATTGTGTAAAAATTCCAGACAATCACTGCAGCAGAAGTTAAGTTGTACCACTACCTTAAATCAGTGCCAAGTAAAGAAACACAAAACCATAAATGTCAAATTCAACCGGGCTGTCCACATCAAAGCAGGGGTGTATTCATTAGTACAAACCTGTTTGCAACATGAAAAGCTCCGCTACGAAAACGAGCATTTCTTGTTGGCCAATTCAGGTTAGTTCCTCCCTACATTGGACCGTTGGCTTCCTAGTGAATACATTGTGGTAGTAATGTCAGCCTTACCCCCAAGCGATGTAGGGCTCGGCGATCCTCAGCATGTTGATGGAAGCCTTGTTCAGTTTGACGAACACTCCGTTGAAGATCTGACGCAGACGCATGAGCTGGAGGACCTTGCGCACCTTGGGACTGACACCGTTGATACTGAAAGGGGGGGCAGGGGAGAGCGGTACAGTGTTAGAATTGTTCAGCACAGCATCACTTCTCTTAATTTCAGTCGGCTTTTAGTTTACATTCAATATGGTTTCAGACAAATTGGCTTATTTTTCAGACTGGATTCACCAGAGTCGATAAGATGGGGAAAAAAGTTGAGCATCATTAACCACATTGTGTAGAAGTTTGAAGGACAGGAAGACGACATGGTCACCAGCTATACCAAGTAACAAATAAAATCAATGTCCAGGTAACGACTTAAATAGATCCATGTTTTACCCATCACCTGAGTAATGGTGTACGAGACAGACATGGAAATCTGACAAAAATAACAGGGATAAAATATGCATTTAGCGGTCTAATCCACAGAAACATACCCCCTGATCCTGATGACGAAGGCCAGCTTGGGCTCAGCTGGGACGTAGAAGTTCCCAACCTTGCGGGCTGTCCGCCCCATGCGGATCTCACGCCGGTACATCTCCCTGTACTCCTTGTGGTACTTCTCAGCCCTCTTGTAGATCAGGTGCCTGGTCACCTTACGAGTCTGGGGATATAAGGCATCAACTATGAGTCAGAGCAGAACATCACAGCTAGGTAACACCTCTTGTTAACTTCACAGTATGACCAGAGTTAGTTTTTCAGCAGGATGTGGGGCATTCACCCACCACTGTACAATGTAGAGAAAAAGGCCAATTCAAGAGGGTGCTACAAAATGTCAAAACGTACTTTAGTTGTGTCATTATAAATGATAGACTGCAATATTATAACCTCGGACTTGACAGTGTTTATCAAATAAGTACGTTAATTTGCTTTGACTTTTGCTAGTTTAGACGGTGCCACTCTTGGTTGTATATCTTCCAAATTTAGTGTTGGATCAATGAATTTATACATATTTGTATAAACCTGGAATTCATTCATCATTTTATGGCTGAACATAGTTTAAACTGATCAAATACATTTTATTTGTCACATGCACCAAAATACAACAGGTGTAGTAGACCTTACAGTGGAATGCTTACTAACAAGCCCTTCAACGACACAGTTTCAATGTTACCATCTGACAATGATTATTTAGGACATTTCTATGTGGTTTCAGACAAATTGGCTTATTTCAGATTGGTTTCACCATAGTCGATAAGATGGGGAAAAAAGTTGAGCATCATTAACCACATTGTAGGTATACAGTTTGAATGACAGTGGGTAGCTATTAACCCCACACACACAACCAGACAGTACATCAACTGCATCTAAGGAGATTCTATGCCTGCTAGTTAGGTTAGTACTTGGGTTAGTTCAAACTTACTTTTTTTTCGGCAAGCATCTTCTTGATCCGCATGGTCTTCATGGTGGCGAAGGCCTTCCGCCTTTTCAAAAGGCTCTCAGGGACCGCCGGAACCTTTTTTCTGCAAGAGGCAACACTTTGTTTAGAGTATGGGGAAAATAGTTTAACATGGAAGTCACTGACTGAGGAATAATAACTTAACGAACCAAACATGTTGCGAAAACTGTTAGCGTTACCTAGCTAGCCATTTCCAAAACGTGAGCCCGACGTGAGTTAACCTGGCTTGTTAGTTTTGCCGGGCGAAGACAGACGCAAAGTCTATTTTGTGATATTGCGGGGCTCAAACAGCGAAATAATCATAAAATATACTTTACAACTCATTGACAATATGCAAGTAAAACTACGAGCCACGCATATAGGTTAAAACATGTGCAAATGGATTCGCAAGCCGGGAATGTTTCTAAACACATCCAGGCCCGAGTCAACCAAATCAACAAAAATATCGTAGAGTAAAAAACGCCACTCAACACTACCGACGCGACAAACATGTTCTTTAGCTGGCGATAACTAACTAAATGTCAAATAACGTTGGCTATTTGTTAAATTAGTAGATGGGCATAGATTCTGGCAGAGAAGAAATCACTTACTCTACGTCCGCCATTGTGTCCACCGAGAAAGAGAAATTATCTCATGCGCATGCGCGAGTTAAAAGCTTGTAGGACCCCAGTCGCTGTCTATTAAACTGCCTGAGAAGAATTTCCTCTTGCCGCTAATCTCGCAGTGTCTGCCCTCCAGTGGCGATTTTAGCATGTAAATCTTGGTGGGACAAACTCAACATGAGAAACGGTGCACACGAACTGTTAGGAACTACATTTTTATTTATTTATTATTGAACCTTTTTTTAACTAGGCAAGTTAGTTAAGAACTAATTATTATTTACAATGACGACCTACCAAAATGCAAAAGGCCTCCTGTGGTGACTAGGATTAAAAATACAAATAAATTAAATAAAAATATAGGACAAAAACACACATCACCACGAGACAACACAACACTACATAAAGAAAGACCTAAGACAACAACATAGCATGGCAGCAACACATGACAACACAGCATGGTAACAACACAACATGACAACAACATGGTAGAAACACAACATAGCAGCAGCACAACATGGTAGAAGCACAAAACAGGGTACACACATTAATGGGCACAAACAGCACAAAGGTCAAGAAGGTAGAGACAGCAATACATCACACAATACATCACGCAAAGCAGCCACAACTTACAGTAAGAGTGATCGAGTCTTTGAATGAAGAGATTGAGATAAAACTGTCCAGTTTGAGTGTTTGTTGCAGCTCGTTCCAGTCCCAGGGATGTTTGTGCTTTGGGGACCTTTAACAGAGTGTGACTGGCAGAACGGGTGTTGTATGTGGAGGATGAGGGCTGCAGTAGGTATCTCAGATAGGGGGGAGTGAGGCCTAAGAGGGTTTAATAAATAAGCATCAACCAGTGGTTCTTGCGACGGATTTACAGAGATGACCAGTTTACAGAAGAGTACAGAGTGCAGTGATGTGTCCTATAAGGAGCATTGGTGGCAAATGTGATGACCGAATGGTAAAGAACATCTAGCCACTCGAGAGCACCCTTACCTGCCGATCTAAATGATGTCTCTGTAATCTAGCATGGGTAGGATGGTCATCTGAATCAGGGTGAGTTTGGCAGCTGGGGTGAAAGAAGAGCGATTACGATAGAGGAAACCAAGTCTAGATTTAACCTTAGCCTGCAGCTTTGATATGTGCTGAGAGAAAGACAGTCTACGGTCTAGCCACACTCCCAAGTACTTGTATGAGGTGACTACCTCAAGCTCTAAACCCTCAGAGGTAGGAATCACACCAGTGGGGAAGAGGGGCATTCTTCTTACCAAACCACATGACCTTTGTTTTGGAGGTGTTCAGAACAAGGTTAAGGGCAGAGAAAGCTTGTTGGACACTAAGAAAGCTTTGTTGTAGAGCTTTTAACACAAATCCGGGGACATAAAGCTGTCCCAACAGCGGAGCTTTCTTTTCAGCACCATGGAGTGAATCCTTACCACTGTTACACCTGGTTATCAGCGGAGCCGTGTCTGGAAAAAAGTAACTGCTATTCATGTGTATTTACATGGTTCTGACATTCAAAAACTTGGTATATTTGGAAAGAATACATCTGGGAGATTATGAGGAAATTATCAGAAGATAGGAGTTACATACTGTAGTTAAAAATACACAAGATCAAGCACACACCAAATAAATAAAACATGTATCTGATTTTGAAAGTCATCTTTCATTGACAAGCTATAAGTGAATTATTGATGACTAGAGCTGGAAACACATCAGATGGCTTCCACAACATGTGAACAATTTCAGAAAGAGAAAAAGGGATTGATAGACCTAACAACTAGAAATGGGCAGATATTTTAGTAAGTGGTGTCAGGTGTGGTCACGGGACGTTTCCAAGTGTCTCTAAACCTCTCCAAAGTGGCATATGTCTGTAAATTAGATAATTCCAGTGCTATTACATATTTGCAATCCATAAATGCTATTTGTTCAGTATAAAAACACAATTTCTACCATATCAACCTCACTCAAACATTGTGGTGGTGTTATGGGGAATTCAGGGTACATTCAAGTGTCCTTTCAACCTCTCCAAAGTGTCCGAATGTGTTCATTTCACTGTTTTTGCCCACTGGATGTACCTAAAAGTTATTTTTTCACTATAAAAACTAAATTTCTACAACACCAACGTCTCTCAAACATTGTGGTGGTGTCGGGGGATATCCAGGTGTTTATTTAACCTCTCCAAAGTGCCGGAACGTTTAGCCAAGACATATCCAATGTCTTGATACAAACATCAAAAACTAAACTGTTTACAAAAACAATATAAAAGCTACAGATATACAGTACCAGTCAAAAGTTTGGACACACCTACTCATTCAAGAGTTTTTCTTTTCTACATTGTAGAATAATAGTTAAGACATCAAAACTATGAAATAACACATATGGAATCATGTAGTAACCAAAAAAGTGTTAAACAAATCAAAATATATTTTATATTTGAGATTCTTCAAAGTAGCCACCCTTTGCCTTGATGACAGCTTTGCACACTATTGGCATTCTCTCAACCAGCTTCATGAGGAATGCTTTTCCAACAGTCTTGAAGGAGTTCCCACATACGCTGAGCACTTGTCTACATTTCCTTCACTCCGTGGTCCAACTCCTCTCAAACCATCTCAACTGGGTTGAAGTTGGGTGATTGTGGAGGCAAGGTCACCTGATGCAGCACTCCACCACTCTCCTTGGACAAATAGCCCTTACACAACCTGAAGGTGTGTTTTGGGTCATTGTCCTGTTGAAAAACAAATGATAGTCCCACTAAGACCAAACCAGATGGGATGGCGCATTGCTGCAGAATGCTGTGGTAGCCATGCTGGTTAAGTGTGCCTTGAATTCTAAATAAATCAGTGTCACCAGCAAAGCACCCCCACACCATCACACCTCCTCCTCCATGCTTCACGGTGGGACCCACACATGCAGAGATCATCCGTTCATCTATTCTGCGTCTTAGAAAGACACGACGGTTGGAAGCAAACATTTCTAATTTGGACTCATCAGACCAAAGGATACATTTCCACCAGTCTAATTTACATTTACATTTAAGTCATTTAGCAGACGCTCTTATCCAGAGCGACTTACAAATTGGAAAGTTCATACATATTCATCCTGGTCCCCCCGTGGGAATTGAACCCTGGTCCCCCCATGGGAATTGAACCCACAACCCTGGCGTTGCAAGCGCCATGCTCTACCAACTGAGCCACACGGGACCATGTCCTAATGTCCTTTGCGCGTGTTTCTTGGTCCAAGCAAGTCTCTTATTATTGGTGTCCTTTACTAGTGGTTTCTTTGCAGCAATTTCGACCATGAAGGCCTGATTCACTCAGTCTCCTCTGAACAGTTGATGCTGAGATGTGTCTGTTGAATTCTGTGAAGCATTTATTTGGGCTGCAATCTGAGGTGCAGTTAACTCGAATGAACTTATCCTCTGCAGCAGAGGTAACTCTGGGTCTTTGACTGACCTTCATGTCTTAAAGTAATGGACTGTCATTTCTCTTTGCTTATTTGATCTGTTCCTGCCATAATATGGACTTGGTCTTTCACCAAATACGGCTCTATTCTGTTTATCAACCCTACCTTGTCACAACACAACTGATTGGCTCAAACGCAAGGAAAGAAATTCCACAAATCAACTTTAACAAAGGCACACCTGTTAATTGAAATGCATTGGTTTAACACTTTTTAGTTCCATATGTGTTATTTCATAGTTTTGCTGTCTTCACTATTATTCTACAATGTAGAAAATTGTAAAAAATTAAGGAAAACCCTTGAATGAGTAGGTGTCCAAACTTGACTGGGACTGTGTAAAAAAAAAAAAAATACTAAAAATGGCTGGTAAACATTGAGATGTGTGACACAAGTACATCACTAATCCATTGTCATTAACATTGTAACGCATAACATTCCCATTTTTATCCAAAACTACAACCATGGGGGGAATAAACTGTTTACTTCTTTTTAACCAAAAATAAACTAGTTAAGACGGTTACGAACAAATTCTTATTTACAATGGAATCTAACCAGGGTCTGTAGTGACGCCTATAGCACTGTGATATAGCCTGGAATCAAACCAGGGTTTGCAGTGACACCTCTAGCACTGAGATGCAGTGCCTTAGACCACCGCGACACTCAGGAGGCCATTTATATTAGTGAACTTTGAGGGATTTTAATTAATGCATTTATTAATTCATGCAGATGTAACAGTATTTAACTTTAGTCCGTCCCCTCGCCCCGGGCGCGAACCAGGGACCCTCCGCACAGTCACCCACAAGGCATCGTTACCCATCGCCCCACAAAAGCCGCATCCCTTGCAGAGCAAGTGACTTCACCGATTGAAATGCTATTAGCGCGCACCACCGCTAACTAGCTAGCCATTTCACATCGGTTAGACAGACATGTGACAAAATGTTCCCCATCCATTTTTTACTGTTAATAATGAGGTAGAATAAAGTTCACTATAACGGAACAGAATAACTATTTTCCTCATCATGGAGCTGGCATAATATGGACATCGTATGTAAACAATGACCGTCACACTGGATTCAGTGTGACGGTCATTGTTTACATACGATGGTTTTTATTTTTTTTAAAGTTTATTTAAAAAAAAAAAAAATACGTATGTCCTTTTGTATTTTTCACAGTGGTCCTCAAAGTTCACTGTAATACAACATCTTAAAAAATAAAGATAAAATGTAGACCAAAAAAAAGGTAGCTGAAGTATTTTTTAATGCGGTAATTAACATAACAATAACATAAGGTAGAACAATAACACAGATTAAAAATATAAAATAAGAACACGAGAAGGTAAGCATACTATATACAGGGTCAGTTTCAGTACCGTATTAACAATGTGCAGAGATACTGGAGTGATGGAGGTAGATATGTATAGGGGTAAGGTGACTATATACAGGAAGTTGCTGGCAGGCTTGAAGTTCTTCCCGACTGGATCAGGTCCTCCACACAGATGATACTGTATTTACCTGGAGGGACAAGGACAGTGAGGACTGAGTACATATGTGTTTAAAAGGGCAATCTGCAGTTTAATTCAAAGAGCCGAGGGATAAAAAATAAAAATAAATCTAATTGATAAGACATAAGGATTCACCATATAGGAGATTATCCATTTAATACAATTAATGGTCACATTCAGTGTCTCCTGAAAGTATTCAGACCCCTCGACTTATTCCACATTTGTTACTTTACAGCCGTATTCTGAAATATGTCAACAAAAAAATTTGAAATCCTCAGCAATCTACTCACAACGCCCCCTAATGACAAAGCGAAAACAGTTTAAGAATTCTGGAAGGGCACACGTGTCTATAAAAGGTCCCAGTGCATGTCAGATCATATGTTCGTAGATCCGAGATAGAAACAATTCTAGGAGTGTTGAATGATTCAGAGCACAGCTATAATTGGGGGGAAAAATAATGCACTGCAGACTAACTAGGGCTGGCCGTCCGACCAAACTGAGCAATCTGGGGAGAAGGGCCTTGGTGAAAGAGAAGAGCAAGAACCTGACAGTCACTGACATAGCTTCTCTGTAGGGATGGGAGAAGCTTCCAGAAGGACAACCATCTCTGAAGCACTCCAGGAATCAGGCCTTTATGGTAGAGTGGCCAGACAGAAGTCACTCCCCAGTAAAAGACACATGACTGTCTGTTAGGAGTTCGCCAAAAGGCACCTAAAGAACTCAGACCATGAGACTATATTCTCTGGTCTGATGAAACCAAGAGTGAACTCTTCAGCCTGAATGTCAAGCGTCCCTTCTGGAGGAACCCTGGCACCATCCCTACGGTAAAGCGTGGTGGTGGGGAAGTCATCATGCTGTGGGGAAGTCTATCAGCGGCAGGGACTGGGAGACTAGTCAGGATCGAGGCAAAGATGAACGGAGCAAAGTACAGAGAGATCCTTGATGAAAACCTGCTCCAGAGCACCCAGGACCTCTGGGTCGAAGGTTTACATTCCTACAGTACAACAACCAGAAGCACACAGCCAAGACAACACAGGAGTGGCTTCGGGACAAGTCTCTGAATGTCCTTGAGTGGCCCAGCCAGAGCCTGTACTTGAAACCAATAACATCCCTGGAGACCTGAAAATAGCTGTGCAGCAACTTTCCCCATCCAACCTGACAGATCTTGAGAGGATCTGCAGAGAAGAATGGGAGAAACTCCACAAAAACAGATGTGCCAAGCTTGTAGCGTCATACCCAAGAAGACTCAAGGCTGTAATTACTGCCAAAGGTGCTTCAACAAAGTACTGAGTAAAGGGTGTGAATACTTATGCAAATAGAAATCATTTTTGTTTTTATAAAAATGCAAAAATTCCAAAAACTGTTTTTTGCTTTGTTATTATGGGGTATTGTGTGTAGATTGCTGAGGGGAAATACTATTTAATCAATTTTATAATAAGGCTGTAAACTAACAAAATGTCAAGGGGTCTGAATACTTTCCAAATGCACTGTATATAGCAGATGTTATTGCTGGTGTAGAGAAGTTTACAGCTAAAGGTTATTGTACAGTAATGGGATATCCATGTCCCAAATCACTAAACGCAGTGGCCTATTCTGCCATTTCAGATCGCAGTCTTTTTCTCAGTGTGGTTTCAGACAAATTGGCTTATTTTTCAGACTGGATTCACCAGAGTCGATAAGATGGGGAAAAAAGTTGAGCATCATTAACCACGTTGTGACATTTGAATGACAGGACAATCATTACAGTGCAGATTTGTCCCATCATGTTCGGGATCATATTGGCCCCAAAGGCAACCCATCTTGTCTATTATGGGCGCTTGAAGCGACTCAGTCCCGTATAAGTAAATGCGTACCCAGGGCCTTGTCGACCAAGGCGTTGTCTGTGAGGGCGATGCGCTGCTTGGTCATCCTGCCATGGCCACGCTTGTAGATCAGCTCGCGAACAGACTTCAGGTTTGGGTACCTGGGAAACAAGAGCAGGAAAATAAGATCTGTGAAACAGCATGCAGGTAGCGTAGTCACAACGAAACAGTGAGAACTACTGCAGCTGCACCCAACATTTGGTTCATTTCATACTGGACACGCCATTAGTACTATCAATGTGGTTTCAGACAAATTGGCTTATTTTTCAGACTGGATTCACCAGAGTCGATAAGATGGGGAAAAAAGTTGAGCATCATTAACCACATTGTGTAAAAATTCCAGACAATCACTGCAGCAGAAGTTAAGTTGTACCACTACCTTAAATCAGTGCCAAGTAAAGAAACACAAAACCATAAATGTCAAATTCAACCGGGCTGTCCACATCAAAGCAGGGGTGTATTCATTAGTACAAACCTGTTTGCAACATGAAAAGCTCCGCTACGAAAACGAGCATTTCTTGTTGGCCAATTCAGGTTAGTTCCTCCCTACATTGGACCGTTGGCTTCCTAGTGAATACATTGTGGTAGTAATGTCAGCCTTACCCCCAAGCGATGTAGGGCTCGGCGATCCTCAGCATGTTGATGGAAGCCTTGTTCAGTTTGACGAACACTCCGTTGAAGATCTGACGCAGACGCATGAGCTGGAGGACCTTGCGCACCTTGGGACTGACACCGTTGATACTGAAAGGGGGGGCAGGGGAGAGCGGTACAGTGTTAGAATTGTTCAGCACAGCATCACTTCTCTTAATTTCAGTCGGCTTTTAGTTTACATTCAATATGGTTTCAGACAAATTGGCTTATTTTTCAGACTGGATTCACCAGAGTCGATAAGATGGGGAAAAAAGTTGAGCATCATTAACCACATTGTGTAGAAGTTTGAAGGACAGGAAGACGACATGGTCACCAGCTATACCAAGTAACAAATAAAATCAATGTCCAGGTAACGACTTAAATAGATCCATGTTTTACCCATCACCTGAGTAATGGTGTACGAGACAGACATGGAAATCTGACAAAAATAACAGGGATAAAATATGCATTTAGCGGTCTAATCCACAGAAACATACCCCCTGATCCTGATGACGAAGGCCAGCTTGGGCTCAGCTGGGACGTAGAAGTTCCCAACCTTGCGGGCTGTCCGCCCCATGCGGATCTCACGCCGGTACATCTCCCTGTACTCCTTGTGGTACTTCTCAGCCCTCTTGTAGATCAGGTGCCTGGTCACCTTACGAGTCTGGGGATATAAGGCATCAACTATGAGTCAGAGCAGAACATCACAGCTAGGTAACACCTCTTGTTAACTTCACAGTATGACCAGAGTTAGTTTTTCAGCAGGATGTGGGGCATTCACCCACCACTGTACAATGTAGAGAAAAAGGCCAATTCAAGAGGGTGCTACAAAATGTCAAAACGTACTTTAGTTGTGTCATTATAAATGATAGACTGCAATATTATAACCTCGGACTTGACAGTGTTTATCAAATAAGTACGTTAATTTGCTTTGACTTTTGCTAGTTTAGACGGTGCCACTCTTGGTTGTATATCTTCCAAATTTAGTGTTGGATCAATGAATTTATACATATTTGTATAAACCTGGAATTCATTCATCATTTTATGGCTGAACATAGTTTAAACTGATCAAATACATTTTATTTGTCACATGCACCAAAATACAACAGGTGTAGTAGACCTTACAGTGGAATGCTTACTAACAAGCCCTTCAACGACACAGTTTCAATGTTACCATCTGACAATGATTATTTAGGACATTTCTATGTGGTTTCAGACAAATTGGCTTATTTCAGATTGGTTTCACCATAGTCGATAAGATGGGGAAAAAAGTTGAGCATCATTAACCACATTGTAGGTATACAGTTTGAATGACAGTGGGTAGCTATTAACCCCACACACACAACCAGACAGTACATCAACTGCATCTAAGGAGATTCTATGCCTGCTAGTTAGGTTAGTACTTGGGTTAGTTCAAACTTACTTTTTTTTCGGCAAGCATCTTCTTGATCCGCATGGTCTTCATGGTGGCGAAGGCCTTCCGCCTTTTCAAAAGGCTCTCAGGGACCGCCGGAACCTTTTTTCTGCAAGAGGCAACACTTTGTTTAGAGTATGGGGAAAATAGTTTAACATGGAAGTCACTGACTGAGGAATAATAACTTAACGAACCAAACATGTTGCGAAAACTGTTAGCGTTACCTAGCTAGCCATTTCCAAAACGTGAGCCCGACGTGAGTTAACCTGGCTTGTTAGTTTTGCCGGGCGAAGACAGACGCAAAGTCTATTTTGTGATATTGCGGGGCTCAAACAGCGAAATAATCATAAAATATACTTTACAACTCATTGACAATATGCAAGTAAAACTACGAGCCACGCATATAGGTTAAAACATGTGCAAATGGATTCGCAAGCCGGGAATGTTTCTAAACACATCCAGGCCCGAGTCAACCAAATCAACAAAAATATCGTAGAGTAAAAAACGCCACTCAACACTACCGACGCGACAAACATGTTCTTTAGCTGGCGATAACTAACTAAATGTCAAATAACGTTGGCTATTTGTTAAATTAGTAGATGGGCATAGATTCTGGCAGAGAAGAAATCACTTACTCTACGTCCGCCATTGTGTCCACCGAGAAAGAGAAATTATCTCATGCGCATGCGCGAGTTAAAAGCTTGTAGGACCCCAGTCGCTGTCTATTAAACTGCCTGAGAAGAATTTCCTCTTGCCGCTAATCTCGCAGTGTCTGCCCTCCAGTGGCGATTTTAGCATGTAAATCTTGGTGGGACAAACTCAACATGAGAAACGGTGCACACGAACTGTTAGGAACTACATTTTTATTTATTTATTATTGAACCTTTTTTTAACTAGGCAAGTTAGTTAAGAACTAATTATTATTTACAATGACGACCTACCAAAATGCAAAAGGCCTCCTGTGGTGACTAGGATTAAAAATACAAATAAATTAAATAAAAATATAGGACAAAAACACACATCACCACGAGACAACACAACACTACATAAAGAAAGACCTAAGACAACAACATAGCATGGCAGCAACACATGACAACACAGCATGGTAACAACACAACATGACAACAACATGGTAGAAACACAACATAGCAGCAGCACAACATGGTAGAAGCACAAAACAGGGTACACACATTAATGGGCACAAACAGCACAAAGGTCAAGAAGGTAGAGACAGCAATACATCACACAATACATCACGCAAAGCAGCCACAACTTACAGTAAGAGTGATCGAGTCTTTGAATGAAGAGATTGAGATAAAACTGTCCAGTTTGAGTGTTTGTTGCAGCTCGTTCCAGTCCCAGGGATGTTTGTGCTTTGGGGACCTTTAACAGAGTGTGACTGGCAGAACGGGTGTTGTATGTGGAGGATGAGGGCTGCAGTAGGTATCTCAGATAGGGGGGAGTGAGGCCTAAGAGGGTTTAATAAATAAGCATCAACCAGTGGTTCTTGCGACAGATTTACAGAGATGACCAGTTTACAGAAGAGTACAGAGTGCAGTGATGTGTCCTATAAGGAGCATTGGTGGCAAATGTGATGACCGAATGGTAAAGAACATCTAGCCACTCGAGAGCACCCTTACCTGCCGATCTAAATGATGTCTCTGTAATCTAGCATGGGTAGGATGGTCATCTGAATCAGGGTGAGTTTGGCAGCTGGGGTGAAAGAAGAGCGATTACGATAGAGGAAACCAAGTCTAGATTTAACCTTAGCCTGCAGCTTTGATATGTGCTGAGAGAAAGACAGTCTACGGTCTAGCCACACTCCCAAGTACTTGTATGAGGTGACTACCTCAAGCTCTAAACCCTCAGAGGTAGGAATCACACCAGTGGGGAAGAGGGGCATTCTTCTTACCAAACCACATGACCTTTGTTTTGGAGGTGTTCAGAACAAGGTTAAGGGCAGAGAAAGCTTGTTGGACACTAAGAAAGCTTTGTTGTAGAGCTTTTAACACAAATCCGGGGACATAAAGCTGTCCCAACAGCGGAGCTTTCTTTTCAGCACCATGGAGTGAATCCTTACCACTGTTACACCTGGTTATCAGCGGAGCCGTGTCTGGAAAAAAGTAACTGCTATTCATGTGTATTTACATGGTTCTGACATTCAAAAACTTGGTATATTTGGAAAGAATACATCTGGGAGATTATGAGGAAATTATCAGAAGATAGGAGTTACATACTGTAGTTAAAAATACACAAGATCAAGCACACACCAAATAAATAAAACATGTATCTGATTTTGAAAGTCATCTTTCATTGACAAGCTATAAGTGAATTATTGATGACTAGAGCTGGAAACACATCAGATGGCTTCCACAACATGTGAACAATTTCAGAAAGAGAAAAAGGGATTGATAGACCTAACAACTAGAAATGGGCAGATATTTTAGTAAGTGGTGTCAGGTGTGGTCACGGGACGTTTCCAAGTGTCTCTAAACCTCTCCAAAGTGGCATATGTCTGTAAATTAGATAATTCCAGTGCTATTACATATTTGCAATCCATAAATGCTATTTGTTCAGTATAAAAACACAATTTCTACCATATCAACCTCACTCAAACATTGTGGTGGTGTTATGGGGAATTCAGGGTACATTCAAGTGTCCTTTCAACCTCTCCAAAGTGTCCGAATGTGTTCATTTCACTGTTTTTGCCCACTGGATGTACCTAAAAGTTATTTTTTCACTATAAAAACTAAATTTCTACAACACCAACGTCTCTCAAACATTGTGGTGGTGTCGGGGGATATCCAGGTGTTTATTTAACCTCTCCAAAGTGCCGGAACGTTTAGCCAAGACATATCCAATGTCTTGATACAAACATCAAAAACTAAACTGTTTACAAAAACAATATAAAAGCTACAGATATACAGTACCAGTCAAAAGTTTGGACACACCTACTCATTCAAGAGTTTTTCTTTTCTACATTGTAGAATAATAGTTAAGACATCAAAACTATGAAATAACACATATGGAATCATGTAGTAACCAAAAAAGTGTTAAACAAATCAAAATATATTTTATATTTGAGATTCTTCAAAGTAGCCACCCTTTGCCTTGATGACAGCTTTGCACACTATTGGCATTCTCTCAACCAGCTTCATGAGGAATGCTTTTCCAACAGTCTTGAAGGAGTTCCCACATACGCTGAGCACTTGTCTACATTTCCTTCACTCCGTGGTCCAACTCCTCTCAAACCATCTCAACTGGGTTGAAGTTGGGTGATTGTGGAGGCAAGGTCACCTGATGCAGCACTCCACCACTCTCCTTGGACAAATAGCCCTTACACAACCTGAAGGTGTGTTTTGGGTCATTGTCCTGTTGAAAAACAAATGATAGTCCCACTAAGACCAAACCAGATGGGATGGCGCATTGCTGCAGAATGCTGTGGTAGCCATGCTGGTTAAGTGTGCCTTGAATTCTAAATAAATCAGTGTCACCAGCAAAGCACCCCCACACCATCACACCTCCTCCTCCATGCTTCACGGTGGGACCCACACATGCAGAGATCATCCGTTCATCTATTCTGCGTCTTAGAAAGACACGGCGGTTGGAAGCAAACATTTCTAATTTGGACTCATCAGACCAAAGGATACATTTCCACCAGTCTAATTTACATTTACATTTAAGTCATTTAGCAGACGCTCTTATCCAGAGCGACTTACAAATTGGAAAGTTCATACATATTCATCCTGGTCCCCCCGTGGGAATTGAACCCTGGTCCCCCCATGGGAATTGAACCCACAACCCTGGCGTTGCAAGCGCCATGCTCTACCAACTGAGCCACACGGGACCATGTCCTAATGTCCTTTGCGCGTGTTTCTTGGTCCAAGCAAGTCTCTTATTATTGGTGTCCTTTACTAGTGGTTTCTTTGCAGCAATTTCAACCATGAAGGCCTGATTCACTCAGTCTCCTCTGAACAGTTGATGCTGAGATGTGTCTGTTGAATTCTGTGAAGCATTTATTTGGGCTGCAATCTGAGGTGCAGTTAACTCGAATGAACTTATCCTCTGCAGCAGAGGTAACTCTGGGTCTTTGACTGACCTTCATGTCTTAAAGTAATGGACTGTCATTTCTCTTTGCTTATTTGATCTGTTCCTGCCATAATATGGACTTGGTCTTTCACCAAATACGGCTCTATTCTGTTTATCAACCCTACCTTGTCACAACACAACTGATTGGCTCAAACGCAAGGAAAGAAATTCCACAAATCAACTTTAACAAAGGCACACCTGTTAATTGAAATGCATTGGTTTAACACTTTTTAGTTCCATATGTGTTATTTCATAGTTTTGCTGTCTTCACTATTATTCTACAATGTAGAAAATTGTAAAAAATTAAGGAAAACCCTTGAATGAGTAGGTGTCCAAACTTGACTGGGACTGTGTAAAAAAAAAAAAAATACTAAAAATGGCTGGTAAACATTGAGATGTGTGACACAAGTACATCACTAATCCATTGTCATTAACATTGTAACGCATAACATTCCCATTTTTATCCAAAACTACAACCATGGGGGGAATAAACTGTTTACTTCTTTTTAACCAAAAATAAACTAGTTAAGACGGTTACGAACAAATTCTTATTTACAATGGAATCTAACCAGGGTCTGTAGTGACGCCTATAGCACTGTGATATAGCCTGGAATCAAACCAGGGTTTGCAGTGACACCTCTAGCACTGAGATGCAGTGCCTTAGACCACCGCGACACTCAGGAGGCCATTTATATTAGTGAACTTTGAGGGATTTTAATTAATGCATTTATTAATTCATGCAGATGTAACAGTATTTAACTTTAGTCCGTCCCCTCGCCCCGGGCGCGAACCAGGGACCCTCCGCACAGTCACCCACAAGGCATCGTTACCCATCGCCCCACAAAAGCCGCATCCCTTGCAGAGCAAGTGACTTCACCGATTGAAATGCTATTAGCGCGCACCACCGCTAACTAGCTAGCCATTTCACATCGGTTAGACAGACATGTGACAAAATGTTCCCCATCCATTTTTTACTGTTAATAATGAGGTAGAATCCCTCAAAGTTCACTATAACGGAACAGAATAACTATTTTCCTCATCATGGAGCTGGCATAATATGGACATCGTATGTAAACAATGACCGTCACACTGGATTCAGTGTGACGGTCATTGTTTACATACGATGGTTTTTATTTTTTTTAAAGTTTATTTAAAAAAAAAAAAAAAATACGTATGTCCTTTTGTATTTTTCACAGTGGTCCTCAAAGTTCACTGTAATACAACATCTTAAAAAATAAAGATAAAATGTAGACCAAAAAAAAGGTAGCTGAAGTATTTTTTAATGCGGTAATTAACATAACAATAACATAAGGTAGAACAATAACAGATTAAAAATATAAAATAAGAACACGAGAAGGTAAGCATACTATATACAGGGTCAGTTTCAGTACCGTATTAACAATGTGCAGAGATACTGGAGTGATGGAGGTAGATATGTATAGGGGTAAGGTGACTATATACAGGAAGTTGCTGGCAGGCTTGAAGTTCTTCCCGACTGGATCAGGTCCTCCACACAGATGATACTGTATTTACCTGGAGGGACAAGGACAGTGAGGACTGAGTACATATGTGTTTAAAAGGGCAATCTGCAGTTTAATTCAAAGAGCCGAGGGATAAAAAATAAAAATAAATCTAATTGATAAGACATAAGGATTCACCATATAGGAGATTATCCATTTAATACAATTAATGGTCACATTCAGTGTCTCCTGAAAGTATTCAGACCCCTCGACTTATTCCACATTTGTTACTTTACAGCCGTATTCTGAAATATGTCAACAAAAAAATTTGAAATCCTCAGCAATCTACTCACAACGCCCCCTAATGACAAAGCGAAAACAGTTTAAGAATTCTGGAAGGGCACACGTGTCTATAAAAGGTCCCAGTGCATGTCAGATCATATGTTCGTAGATCTGAGATAGAAACAATTCTAGGAGTGTTGAATGATTCAGAGCACAGCTATAATTGGGGGGAAAAATAATGCACTGCAGACTAACTAGGGCTGGCCGTCCGACCAAACTGAGCAATCTGGGGAGAAGGGCCTTGGTGAAAGAGAAGAGCAAGAACCTGACAGTCACTGACATAGCTTCTCTGTAGGGATGGGAGAAGCTTCCAGAAGGACAACCATCTCTGAAGCACTCCAGGAATCAGGCCTTTATGGTAGAGTGGCCAGACAGAAGTCACTCCCCAGTAAAAGACACATGACTGTCTGTTAGGAGTTCGCCAAAAGGCACCTAAAGAACTCAGACCATGAGACTATATTCTCTGGTCTGATGAAACCAAGAGTGAACTCTTCAGCCTGAATGTCAAGCGTCCCTTCTGGAGGAACCCTGGCACCATCCCTACGGTAAAGCGTGGTGGTGGGGAAGTCATCATGCTGTGGGGAAGTCTATCAGCGGCAGGGACTGGGAGACTAGTCAGGATCGAGGCAAAGATGAACGGAGCAAAGTACAGAGAGATCCTTGATGAAAACCTGCTCCAGAGCACCCAGGACCTCTGGGTCGAAGGTTTACATTCCTACAGTACAACAACCAGAAGCACACAGCCAAGACAACACAGGAGTGGCTTCGGGACAAGTCTCTGAATGTCCTTGAGTGGCCCAGCCAGAGCCTGTACTTGAAACCAATAACATCCCTGGAGACCTGAAAATAGCTGTGCAGCAACTTTCCCCATCCAACCTGACAGATCTTGAGAGGATCTGCAGAGAAGAATGGGAGAAACTCCCCAAAAACAGATGTGCCAAGCTTGTAGCGTCATACCCAAGAAGACTCAAGGCTGTAATTACTGCCAAAGGTGCTTCAACAAAGTACTGAGTAAAGGGTGTGAATACTTATGCAAATAGAAATCATTTTTGTTTTTATAAAAATGCAAAAATTCCAAAAACTGTTTTTTGCTTTGTTATTATGGGGTATTGTGTGTAGATTGCTGAGGGAAATACTATTTAATCAATTTTATAATAAGGCTGTAAACTAACAAAATGTCAAGGGGTCTGAATACTTTCCAAATGCACTGTATATAGCAGATGTTATTGCTGGTGTAGAGAAGTTTACAGCTAAAGGTTATTGTACAGTAATGGGATATCCATGTCCCAAATCACTAAACGCAGTGGCCTATTCTGCCATTTCAGATCGCAGTCTTTTTCTCAGTGTGGTTTCAGACAAATTGGCTTATTTTTCAGACTGGATTCACCAGAGTCGATAAGATGGGGAAAAAAGTTGAGCATCATTAACCACATTGTGTAAAAATTCCAGACAATCACTGCAGCAGAAGTTAAGTTGTACCACTACCTTAAAATCAGTGCCAAGTAAAGAAACACAAAACCATAAATGTCAAATTCAACCGGGCTGTCCACATCAAAGCAGGGGTGTATTCATTAGTACAAACCTGTTTGCAACATGAAAAGCTCCGCTACGAAAACGAGCATTTCTTGTTGGCCAATTCAGGTTAGTTCCTCCCTACATTGGACCGTTGGCTTCCTAGTGAATACATTGTGGCAGTAATGTCAGCCTTACCCCCAAGCGATGCAGGGCTCGGCGATCCTCAGCATGTTGATGGAAGCCTTGTTCAGTTTGACGAACACTCCGTTGAAGATCTGACGCAGACGCATGAGCTGGAGGACCTTGCGCACCTTGGGACTGACACCGTTGATACTGAAAGGGGGGGCAGAAAGAGAGGGCGAGGGGCAGGGGAGAGAGGTACAGTGTTAGAATTGTTCAGCACAGCACCACTTCTCTTAATTTCAGTCGGCTTTTAGTTTACATTCAATATGGTTTCAGACAAATTGGCTAATTTTTCAGACTGGATTCACCAGAGTCGATAAGATGGGGAAAAAAGTTGAGCATCATTAACCACATTGTGTAGAAGTTTGAAGGACAGGAAGACGACATGGTCACCAGCTATACCAAGTAACAAATAAAATCAATGTCCAGGTAACGACTTAAATAGATCCACGTTTTACCCATCACCTGAGTAATGGTGTACGAGACAGACATGGAAATCTGACAAAAATAACAGGGATAAAATATGCATTTAGCAGTCTAATCCACAGAAACATACCCCCTGATCCTGATGACGAAGGCCAGCTGGGACGTAGAAGTTCCCAACCTTGCGGGCTGTCCGCCCCATGCGGATCTCACGCCGGTACATCTCCCTGTACTCCTTGTGGTACTTCTCAGCCCTCTTGTAGATCAGTTTCCTGGTCACCTTACGAGTCTGGGGATATAAGGCATCAACTATGAGTCAGAGCAGAACATCACAGCTAGGTAACACCTCTTGTTAACTTCACAGTATGACCAAAGTTACTTTTTCAGCAGGATGTAGGGCATTCACCCACCACTGTACAATGTAGAGAAACAGGCGATAGGGTGCTACGAAATGTCAAAACGTACTTTAGTAGTGTCATTATAAATGATACACTATTCGCTACAATACCTGACAGTGTTGATAAAAAAATAACATTCATTTGCTTTTTGCTAGTTTAGACGGTGCCACTCTTGGTTCTATATCTTCCATATTTGGTGTTGGACCAATCAATTTATACATATTTATAAACCTGGAATTAATTCATCATGTGAACAGCCATGAGGATGCCATGTTTATACTGATCAAATCAAAATAGTATTTGTCAAAGACAACAGGTGTAGTAGACCTTACAGTGGAATGCTTATTAACAAGCCCTTAAACTTCTTATGGCTGCAAGGCAAAGTGTTGAGTAAGCCCTTAACCAACAATGCAGGTTCAATGTTAAATCTGACAATGGTTATTTAGGACATTTCTATGTGGTTTCAGACAAATTGGCTTATTTCAGACTGGTTTCACCAGAGTCGATAAGATGGGGAAAAAAGTTGAGCATCATTAACCACGTTGTAGTTATACATTTTGAATGACAGTGGGTAGCTATTACCCCACCACCACCAGACAGTTGATGTACTGCGTAGAACTAACTGCATTTAAGGAGAGATTATATGCATTGTAAACTTAAATATGGAAGCCTGCTAGTTAGGTAATTCAAACTTACTTTTTTTCGGCAAGCATCTTCTTGATGCGCATGGTCTTCATGGTGGCGAAGGCCTTCCGCCTTTTCAAAAGGCTCTCAGGGACCGCCGGAACTTTTTTTCTGCAAGAGGCAACAATTTGTTTAGATTATGGGGGAAATAGTTTAACATGGAAGTGACTGACTGAGGAATAATAACTTAACGAACCAAACATGTTGCGAAAACTGTTAGTGTTA
>NC_052313.1:2715888-2763839 GCF_016432855.1 Salvelinus namaycush | reverse complement strand
ACAACAGCTGATCAATTAGATATGGGGATGTGCTACCGAAATCAACGAATAACGGGAAACAACGCAATCACGCATGACGCATTCTCAGTATTCGAAAATAGAATGTTTAATAGTATGCATCATTTTAAAAAATCAAGTATGGTTTAAAATGCCAGGAAGTTGTGCTCATTTTATCAAGTAGAGTTTGATGGACACTTTTCCACAAAGTGGTGGTAGAGGTCACGGGCGATAGGTCTTACTTCTCAGTGGTGTAAAGTACTTAAGTAGAAATACTTTAAAGTACTACTTAAGTCGTTTTTGGGGGGTATCTGTACTTTACTTTATTATTTATATTTTGGACAACTTTTACTTTTACTTCACTACATTCCTAAAGAAAATAATGTACTTTTTACTCCATACATTTCCCCTTACAACCAAAAGTACTCATTTACATTTTGAATTCTTAGTAGGACAGGAATATTGTCCAATTCACACAATCCCTCGTCATCCCTATTGCCTCTGATCTGGCGGACTCACTAAACACAAATGCTTTGTTTGTAAATGATGTATGAGTGTTGAAGTGGCCCCTGGCTATCCGTAAGGAATTTTAAAATATTTTTACTTTTACTACTGATACTTAAGTGTATTTCAAACCAAATACTTTCAGACTTCTACTCAAGTAGTATTAAGGTATCTTTAATTTTACTAAAATAATGAAAATTGGGTAGTTTTTCCACCACTGCTAGTTTTCTTTCAGTAGCCAAGGAACAAAACTAGGCTACTTAATTGAGAAGATGGCTGAAGCCTGTGCAGTGATGTTCAAACGTAGGCCAAGTAGTTTTTTTGTTCTCCTTAAAATGATCACAAATAATTGCATCACAGGCTACATCTTTGAAACAGAAGTATTTTATATTAGATTTTTTTTTAAATCCAAAGTGGATTTCTGTTTTCTCACTGAATAGTGTTTCTTGTTCTCTTGGCCTTCGGCAGAGCTTTTTAAACTAAATCAAATCAAATTTATTTATATAGCCCTTCTCACCTAAAGACCTACCTTAAGACTAAACCATCTTTTGATTTCTGAATGTGTCTGCACCGGGGACTCAGGAAGAAATGGGAGTTTTATTTTTCCACCCAAAGTAAAGCATGTCATAAAAACAACGGGGACAAAGCCCAAAACAAACACGTATATATATATATAAATATAATACATGGATGTTAATACAAACACGTATATATATATATATATATATTATATAATATATATTATATATATATATATAATATATATATATAATACAGGGATGAATACAAACACGTATATATATATATATATATATATATATAAATATAATACAGGGATGTAATACAAACACGTTATATATATTATATATATATATATATTATATATTTATATATATATTAATACGGATGTAATACAAACACGTATATATATATATATAATACATGGATGTAATACAAACACGTATATATATATATAAATATAATACAGGGATGTAATACAAACACGTATATATATATATATATAATACATGGATGTAATACAAACACGTATATATATATATATATAATACATGGATGTAATACAAACACGTATATATATATATAAATATAATACAGGAGGTAATACAAACACGTATATAATATATATATATAATACATGGATGTAATACAAACACGTATATATATATATATATAATACATGGATGTAATACAAACACGTATATATATATATATATATAAATATAATACAGGGATGTAATACAAACACGTATATATATATATATAAATATAATACAGGGATGTAATACAAACACGTATATATATATATAAATATATAATACAGGATGTAATACAAACACGTATAATATATAAATATATAATACAGGGATGTAATACAAACACGTATATATATATAAATATAATACAGGGATGTAATACAAACACGTATATATATAAAATATAATACAGGATGTAATACAAACAGTATATATATATATATAAATATAATACATGGATGTAAAACAAACACGATTATATTATATATATATAAATATAATACATGGAGTAATACAAACACGTATATAATATAAATATATATATATATATAATACAGGGATGTAATACAAACACGTTATATATATATATATATATATATATATATATATATATAATACAGGATGTAATACAAACACGTATATATATATATATAAATATATAATACAGGGATGTAAAACAAACACTTATATATATATATATATATATAATATATATATAATATATATATATATATATAATATATATATATAATAATACAGGGATGTAATACAAACACGATATATATATATATAATACAGGGATGTAATACAAACACGTATATATATATATAATATATAATACAGGGATGTAATACAAACACGTATATATATATATATAATACATGGATGTATACAAACGCGTATTATATATTATATAAATACAGGGATGTAATACAAACGCGTAATATATATATAAATATAATACAGGGATGTAATACAAACACGTATATATATATATATATATATAATACATGGATGTAATACAAACACGTATATATATATATATATAATAATACATGGATGTAATACAAAACCGTATAATTATATAAATATAATCAGGATGTAATACAAACACGTCTATATATATTTATATAATACGGATGTATACAAACACGTTATATATATATAATAATAATGGATGTAATACAAACACGTATATATATTTATATATATATTAATATATAATATATATATATATATACAGGGATGAAATAACAAACACGTATATATATATATATATATATATATATATAATACATGGATGTAATACAAACACGTTTATATATTATATAAATATAATACAGGGATGTAATCAACGTATATATATATATAAATATAATACAGGGATGTAATACAAACACGTATATATATATATAAATATAATACAGGGATGTAATACAAACACGTATATATATATATAAATATAATACAGGGATGTAATACAAACACGTATATATATATATATATATATAATACATGGATGTAATACAAACAAAAGAGCGAGGTGTAAATCTCTAAATAATACACGGGACGAGACCCGTAATAACAAGTCCACAATAACACGTAGCATGAAAGCCGATACAACAAAGCACAGGTGCTCACAAGACCAACGGACATGGAGACAACAATCAACTAGGACAATGGGGAACAGAGGGCACATATATAACATACTAATCAGGGGGAATGAGAAGCAGCTGTCCGTAATGAGACAAGACAGTTTGGGGTGGGCGGTAATGAATCCAGTTAGAAGGCCGGTGATGTAGACCTCCAGAGCTGGTGAACGGAATGAGCAGCAGTATCTGGGGGATCCGTGACATTAATACAATTGGAAATGAGCTATTATCAGGTAGGTTGATGCTATGCATGGCATCCCACCCCCCACCTACTCAATCAATCAGGAGCCGCTACCATGTTGCGGCTCTTAGCATAGCTCTACTGCATACTGCATACATATATAGCTACTGACCCTGGAACTGAGCCTGTATATAGCTACTGACCCTGTATATAGCTACTGACCCTGGAACTGAGCCTGTATATAGCTACTGACCTTGGAACTGTCCCTGTATATAGCTACTGACCCTGGACCTGTCCCTGTATATAGCTACTGACCCTGGAACTGACCCTGTAAATAGCTACTGACCCTGGGACTGACCCTGTATATAGCTACTGACCCTGGAACTGACCCTGTATATAGCTACTGTCCCTGTATATAGCTACTGTCCCTGTATATAGCTACTGACCTTGGAACTGTCCCTGTATATAGCTACTGACCCTGGACCTGTCCCTGTATATAGCTACTGACCCTGGAACTGACCCTGTAAATAGCTACTGACCCTGGAACTGACCCTGTATATAGCAACTGACCCTGGAACTGTCCCTGTATATAGCTACTGACCCTGGAACTGTCCCTGTATATAGCTACTGTCCCTGGGACTGACCCTGTATATAGCTACTGACCCTGTATATAGCTACTGACCCTGGAACTGTCCCTGTATATAGCTACTGTCCCTGGGACTGACCCTGTACATAGCTACTGACCCTGGAACTGACCCTGTATATAGCTACTGACCCTGGAACTGTCCCTGTATATAGCTACTGACCTTGAACTGTCCTGTATACAGCTATGACCCTGGACCTGTCCCTGTAATAGCTACTGACCCTGGGACTAACCCTGTATATAGCTACTGACCCTGTATATAGCTACTGACCATGGAACTGACCCTGTATATAGCTACTGTCCCTGTATATAGCTACTGACCCTGGAACTGACCCTGTATATAGCTACTGACCCTGGAACTGACCCTGTATATAGCAACTGACCCTGGAACTGTCCCTGTATATAGCTACTGACCCTGGAACTGTCCCTGTATATAGCTACTGTCCCTGGGACTGACCCTGTATATAACAACTGACCCTGTATATAGCTACTGACCCTGTATATAGCTACTGACCCTGTATATAGCTACTGACCCTGTATATAGCTACTGACCCTGTATATAGCTACTGACCCTGGAACTGACCCTGTATATAGCTACTGACCTGAACTGACCTGTATATAGCAAACTGACCCTGGAACTGTCCCTGTATATAGCTACTGACCCTGGAACTGTCCCTGTATATAGCTACTGTCCCTGGGACTGACCCTGTATATAACAACTGACCCTGTATATAGCTACTGACCCTGTATATAGCTACTGACCCTGTATATAGCTACTGACCCTGTATATAGCTACTGACCCTGGAACTGACCCTGTATATAGCTACTGACCCGGAACTGACCCTGTAATAGCTACTGACCCTGGAACTGACCCTGTATATAGCTACTGACCCTGGAACTGACCCTGTATATATACGACAGGGAACTGACCCTGTATATAGCTACTGACCCTGGAACTGACCCTGTATATAGCTACTGACCCTGGAACAGTCCCTGTATATAGCTACTGACCCTGTATATAGCTAATGACCCTGTATATATCTACTGACCCTGTATATAGCTACTGACCCTGGAACTGTCCCTGTATATATCTACTGACCCTGTATATAGCTACTGACCCTGTATATAGCTACTGTCCCTGTATATAGCTACTGAACCTGGAACTGACCCTGTATATAGCTACTGACCCTGGAACTGTCCCTGTATATAGCTACTGACCCTGTATATAGCTACTGACCCTGTATATATCTACTGACCCTGTATATAGCTACTGACCCTGTATATAGCTACTGTCCCTGTATATAGCTACTGAACCTGGGACTGACCCTGTATATAGCTACTGACCCTGTATATAGCTACTGAACCTGGAACTGTCCCTGTATATAGCTACTGTCCCTGGGACTGACCCTGTATATAACAACTGACCCTGTATATAGCTACTGACCCTGTATATAGCTACTGACCCTGTATATAGCTACTGACCCTGGAACTGACCCTGTATATAGCTACTGAACCTGGAACTGTCCCTGTATATAACTACTGACCCTGTATATAGCTACTGACCCTGGAACTGACCCTGTATATAGCTACTGAACCTGGAACTGACCCTGTATATAGCTACTGACCCTGGAACTGACCCTGTATATAGCTACTGACCCTGGAACTGACCCTGTATATAGCTACTGACCCTGTATATAGCTACTGACCCTGTATATAGCTACTGTCCCTGTATATAGCTACTGACCCTGGAACTGTCCCTGTATATAGCTACTGACCCTGTATATAGCTACTGTCCCTGTATATAGCTACTGACCCTGAGACTGACCCTGTATATAACTACTGACCCTGGAACTGACCCTGTATATAGCTACTGACCCTGGGACTGACCCTGTATATAGCTACTGACCCTGGAACTGTCCCTGTATATAGCTACTGTCCCTGGGACTGACCCTGTACATAGCTACTGACCCTGTATATAGCTACTGACCCTGGAACTGACCCTGTATATAGCTACTGACCCTGTATATAGCTACTGACCCTGGAACTGACCCTGTATATAGCTACTGTCCCTGTATATAGCTAATGACCCTGGAACTGACCCTGTATATAGCTCCTGACCCTGGAACTGTCCCTGTATATAGCTACTGACCCTGGAACTGTCCCTGTATATAGCTACTGACCTTGGAACTGTCCCTGTATACAGCTACTGACCCTGGACCTGTCCCTGTATATAGCTACTGACCCTGGGACTAACCCTGTATATAGCTACTGACCCTGTATATAGCTACTGACCATGGAACTGACCCTGTATATAGCTACTGTCCCTGTATATAGCTACTGACCCTGGAACTGACCCTGTATATAGCTACTGACCCTGGAACTGACCCTGTATATAGCAACTGACCCTGGAACTGTCCCTGTATATAGCTACTGACCCTGGAACTGTCCCTGTATATAGCTACTGTCCCTGGGACTGACCCTGTATATAACAACTGACCCTGTATATAGCTACTGACCCTGTATATAGCTACTGACCCTGTATATAGCTACTGACCCTGTATATACTACTGAACCCTGTATATAGCTACTGACCCTGTATTAGCTACTGACCCTGGAACTGACCGTATATAGCTACGACCTGGAACTGACCCTGTATATAGCAACTGACCCTGGAACTGTCCCTGTATATAGCTACTGACCCTGGAACTGTCCCTGTATATAGCTACTGTCCCTGGGACTGACCCTGTATATAACGACTGACCCTGTATATAACAACTGACCCTGTATATAGCTACTGACCCTGTATATAGCTACTGACCCTGTATATAGCTACTGACCCTGTATATAGCTACTGACCCTGTATATAGCTACTGACCCTGTATATAGCTACTGACCATGGAACTGACCCTGTATATAGCTACTGTCCCTGTATATAGCTACTGACCATGGAACTGACCCTGTATATAGCTACTGACCCTGTATATAGCAACTGACCCTGGAACTGTCCCTGTATATAGCTACTCCCTGATATAGCTACTGACCGTATAGCATGACCCTGAATGCCCTGTATATAGCTACTGACCCTGGAAACTGACCCTGTATATAGCTACTGACCCTGGAAATGACCCTGTATATAGCTACTGACCCTGGAACTGACCCTGTATATAGCTACTGACCCTGGAACTGACCCTGTATATAGCTACTGACCCTGAACTGACCCTGTAATACTATGACCCTGGAACTTGTACCCTGTATATAGCTACTGACCCTGTATATAGACTACTGACCCTGTATATAGCTCGACCGTATATAGCTACTGAACCCTGGAATGACCCTGTATATAGCACTGACCTGTATATAGCTACTGACCCGGAACTGTCCCTGTATATAGCTACGACCCTGGAAACTGACCCTGTATATAGCTACTGACCCTGGAACTGACCCTGTTAAGCTACGACCCTGGAACGTCCCTGTATATAGCTACTGCACTGTATATAGCTACTGACCCTGTATATAGCTACTGACCCTGTATATAGCTACTGACCCTGTATATAGCTTCTGAACCTGGAACTGACCCTGTATATAGCTACTGACCCTGTATATAGCTACTGACCCTGTATATAGCTACTGAACCTAAGACTGAACCTGTATATAGCTACTGACCCTGTATATAGCTACTGACCCTGTATATAGCTACTGTCCCTGTATATAGCTACTGACCCTGGAACTGTCCCTGTATATAGCTACTGACCCTGGTACTGTCCCTGTATATAGCTACTGACCCTGGAACTGACCCTGTATATAGCTACTGACCCTGTATATAGCTACTGAACCTGGAACTGACCCTGTATATAGCTACTGACCCTGGAACTGTCCCTGTATATAGCTACTGACCCTGTATATAGCTACTGAACCTGGAACTGACCCTGTATATAGCTACTGACCCTGGAACTGTCCCTGTATTAGCTACTGAACCCTGGAACTGACCCTGTATATAGCTACTGACCCTGTATATAGCTACTGACCCTGGAACTGTCCCTGTATATAGCTACTGACCCTGTATATAGCTACTGACCCTGGAACTGACCCTGTATATAGCTACTGAACCTGGAACTGACCCTGTATATAGCTACTGACCCTGTATATAGCTACTGAACCTGGAACTGACCCTGTATATAGCTACTGACCCTGGAACTGTCCCTGTATATAGCTACTGACACTGGAACTGACCCTGTATATAGCTACTGAACCTGGAACTGACCCTGTATATAGCTACTGACCCTGGAACTGTCCCTGTTATAGCTACTGACCCTGGAACTGACCCTGTATATAGCTACTGACCCTGTATATAGCTACTGACCCTGGAACTGACCCTGTATATAGCTACTGACCCTGGAACTGTCCCTGTATATAGCTACTGACCTGTATATAGCTACTGTCCCTGTATATAGCTACTGAACCTGGAACGACGCTGTATAGCTACTGACCCTGTATATAGCTACTGTCCCTGTATATAGCTACTGACCCTGGAACTGTCCCTGTATATAGCTACTGACCCTGTATATAGCTACTGACCCTGTATATAGCTACTGACCTTGTATATAGCTACTGACCATGGAACTGACCCTGTATATAGCTACTGTCCCTGTATATAGCTACTGACCCTGGAACTGACCCTGTATATAGCTACTGACCCTGGAACTGGCCCTGTATATAGCAACTGACCCTGGAACTGTCCCTGTATATAGCTAGTGACCCTGGAACGGTCCCTGTATATAGCTACTGTCCCTGGGACTGACCCTGTATATAGCTACTGACCCTGGAACTGACCCTGTATATAGCTACTGACCCTGGAACTGACCTGTATTAGACTACTGACCCTGGACCTGACGCTGTATATAGCTACTGACCCTGTATATAGCTACTGTCCCTGTATATAGCTACTGACCCTGGAACTGTCCCTGTATATAGCTACTGTCCCTGGGACTGACCCTGTATATAACTACTGACCCTGTATATAGCTACTGACCCTGGAACTGACCCTGTATATAGCTACTGACCCTGTATATAGTTACTGACCCTGGAACTGACCCTGTATATAGCTACTGATCCTGTGACTGACCCTGTATATAGCTACTGACCCTGGAACTGTCCCTGTATATAGCTACTGAACCTGGAACTGTCCCTGTATATAACTACTGAACCTGTATATAGCTACTGACCCTGGACCTGTCCCTGTATATAGCTACTGACCCTGGACCTGTCCCTGTATATAGCTACTGACCCTGGGACTGACCCTGTATATAGCTACTGACCCTGGACCTGACGCTGTATATAGCTACTGACCCTGTATATAGCTACTGACCCTGTATATAGCTACTGACCCTGGAACTGTCCCTGTATATAGCTACTGACCCTGGAACTGTCCCTGTATATAGCTACTGTCCCTGGGACTGACCCTGTATATAACTACTGACCCTGTATATAGCTACTGACCCTGGAACTGACCCTGTATATAGCTACTGACCCTGTATATAGCTACTGACCCTGGAACTGACCCTGTATATAGCTACTGATCCTGTAACTGACCCTGTATATAGCTACTGACCCTGGAACTGTCCCTTTATATAGCTACTGTCCCTGTATATAGCTACTGAACCTGGAACTGTCCCTGTATATAACTACTGAACCTGTATATAGCTACTGACCCTGGACCTGTCCCTGTATATAGCTACTGACCCTGGACCTGTCCCTGTATATAGCTACTGACCCTGGGACTGACCCTGTATATAGCTACTGACCCTGGGACTGACCCTGTATATAGCTACTGACCCTGTATATAGCTACTGACCCTGGAACTGTCCCTGTATATAGCTACTGACCATGGAACTGACCCTGTATATAGCTACTGACCCTGGAACTGACCCTGTATATAGCTACTGACCATGGAACTGACCCTGTATATAGCTACTGACCCTGTATATAGCTACTGACCCTGTATATAGCTACTGACCCTGTATATAGCTACTGACCATGGAACTGTCCCTGTATATAGCCTTACGACCTGGAACCTGCTCCTGTATATAGCTACTGACCCTGGGACTGACCCTGTATATAGCTACTGACCCTGGAACTGACCCTGTATATAGCTACTGACCTGGGACTGACCCTGCATATAGCTACTGAACCGGAACTGTCCTGTATATAGCTACTGACCCTGGGACTGACCCTGTATATAGCTACTGACCCTGGAACTGACCCTGTATATAGCTACTGACCCTGGAACTGACGCTGTATATAGCTACTGACCCTGGAACTGACGCTGTATATAGCTACTGACCCTGTATATAGCTACTGTCCCTGTATATAGCTACTGACCCTGTATATAGCTACTGACCCGGACGACCTGTATAGCTACTGACCCTGGAACTGACCTGTATATAGCTACTGACCCTGGAACTGACCCTGTATATAGCTACTGACCCTGTATATAGCTACTGACCCTGGTATAGCTATGACCCTGTATATAGCTACTGACCCTGGAACTGACCCTGTATATAGCTACTGACCCTGTATATAGCTACTGACCCTGGAACTGACCCTGTATATAGCTACTGACCCTGGACCTGACGCTGTATATAGCTACTGACCCTGTATATAGCTACTGTCCCTGTATATAGCTACTGACCCTGGAACTGTCCCTGTATATAGCTACTGTCCCTGGGACTGACCCTGTATATAACTACTGACCCTGTATATAGCTACTGACCCTGGAACTGACCCTGTATATAGCTAGACCCTGGAACTGACCCTGTATATAGCTAGACCCTGTATATAGCTACTGACCCTGTATATAGTACTGACCTGTATATAGCTACTGACCACTGTATATAGCTACTGACCCTGGGCTGACCCTGTATATAGCTACTGACCCTGGAACTGTCCTGTATATAGCTACTGACCTCGGGATGACCATGTATATAGCTACTGACCCTGGAACTGTCCCTGTATATAGCTACTGACCTGGGACTGACCTGTATATAGCTAGACCTGGAACTGCCTGTATATAGCTACGACCCTGTATAAGCTACTGACCTGGAACTGTCCCTGTATATAGCTAGACCTGGAAACTGCCCTGTATTAGCTACTGACCCTGAACTGTCCGATATATCTACTGACCCATGTAAATAGCTACTGTCCCTGTATATAGCTACGACCTGGGCTGTCCCTGTATATAGCTACTGACCCTGAGGACTGACCCTGTATATAGATACTGAACCTGGAAACTGACCGTATATAGCTACTCGACCCTGGGACTGACCTGTATATAGCTACTGACCCCCCCCTGGAACTGTCCCTGTATATAGCTACTGACCCTGGGACTGACACTGTACATAGCTACTGACCCTGTATATAGCTACTGACCCTGGAACTGCGCTGGATATAGCTACTTACCCTGTATATAGTACGTCCTTGTACTATAGCTACTGACCCTGGAAATGACCCTGTATATAGCTACTGACCCTGAACTACTGTATATAGTACTGACCCTGCGAACTGACCCTGTATAAGCATACTGGACCCTGTATATAGCTGACTGACCCTGTTATATAGCTACTGACCTGTATAAGCTATGACCCGATGACTGATATAGCTACTGACCTGTATATAGACTACTGAGACCCTGTATATAGCTACTGACCTGGAACTGACCCTGTATATAGCCTACGGACCTGTTGTACTTGCCTGTATATAGCTAATGACCCTGGACTGTCCCTGTATATGCTACTGACCGGACTGACCCTATATAGTACTGACCCTGACCTGCCCTGTATATAGCTACTGACCCTGTATATAGCTACTGACCTGTATATAGCTACTGACCCGAACTGTCCCTGTATATAGCTACTGACCCTGGAACTGTCCCCCCTGTATATAGCTACTGTCCCTGGGACTGACCTATATAGCTACTGACCCTGTATATAGCTACTGAACCTGGAACTGACCCTGTATATAGCTACTGACCCTGTATATAGCTACTGACCCTGGAACTGACCCTGTAATATAGCTACTGATCCTGTAAACTGACCCTGTATATAGCTACTGACCCTGGAACGTCCCTTTATATAGACTAATGCCCTGTATATAGCTACTGAACCTGGAACTGTCCCTGCTATATAACTACTGAAACCTGTATATAGCTACTGACCCTGGACTGTCCTGTATATAGCTACTACCCTGGACCTGTCCTGTATATAGCTACTGACCCTGGGAATGACACAGTATATAGCTACTGACCCTGGGACTGACCCTGATATAGCTACTGACCCTGTATATAGCTAGATGACCATTGAATGACCCTGTATATCAGCTACTGACCCTGACCTGATTCCTTGTATATAGCTACTGACCTGGGACTGACCCGATAGCACTGACCCTGTAATAGCTACTGACCCTGTATATAGCTACTGACCCTGTATATAGCTACTGACCCTGTATATAGCTACTGACCAATGGAACTGTCCCTGATATCTAGCTACTGACCCTGGACGTCCCTGTATATAGCTATGACACCTGGACTGACCCGTATATATGCTACTGACCCTGGAACTGACCTGTATATAGTACTGACCCTGGGACTGACCTGCATATAGCTACTGACCTAGGAACTGTCCCTGTATATAGCCTACTGACCCTGGGACTGACTGTATATAGCTACTGACCTGGAACTGACCCTGTATATACTACTGACCTGGAACAGACGCGTATATAGCTACTGACCCTGGAATGACCTGATATAGTACTGACGTATATAGCTACTGACCCTGTATATGCTACTGACCCTGTATATAGCTACGAACCTGGAACGAACTGACCCTGTATATAGCTACTGACCCTGGGACTGACCCTGTATCATAGCTACTGACCATGTATATAGCTAAGACGACCCTGGTATAGCACTGACCCTGGAACTGTCCCTGTATATAGCTACTGACCCTGGGACTGACCCTGTTATAGCTACTGACCCTGTATATCATGCTACTGCCCTCGTATAAACAACTGACCCTGTTATAGCTATGACCCGTATATAGTACTGACCCTGTATATCAGCTACGACCCTGTATAAGCTACTGACCCTGTATATAGCTACTGACCATGGAACTGTCCCTGTATATAGGCTACTGCCCTGGACCTGCTACCCTGTATATAGCTACTGACCCTGGAAACTGACCTGTATATAGCTACGACCCTGGAACTGACCTGTAATAGCTACTGACCTCGGAATGTCCTGATATAAGTACTGACCCGACTGTCCCTGTATATAGCTACTGACCCTGGGGACCTGACCCTGTATATAGATAATGACCCTGGAACTGACCCTGTATATAGCTACTGACCCTGGAACTGACCGCTGTATAGCTACGACACTGAATGCCTGTTTATAGCATGACCCTGTGTATTAGTACTGTCCCCTGTATATAGCTACTGACCCTGTATATAGCTACTGACCCTGGAACTGACCCTGTATATAGCTACTGACCCTGATATAGCTCCTGTATGTATATACATGACCCTGTATATAGCTACGCCCTGGAACTGACCCTGTATATAGCTACGGACCCTGGAACCTGACCCTATAGCTATAGCTACTGACCCTGGACTGACCCTGTGTATATAGCTATGACCCTGGTATATAGCTACTAGACCCTGTGTATAGCTACTGACCCTGTATATAGATACGACCACTGGAACTGACCCTGTATATAGTACTGACCTTGTGATAGCTATGACCCTGGAACTGACCTGTATATAGCTACGACCCTGGACCGACGCTGTATATAGCTACTGACCCTGATAGCTAATGTCCCTGTATATAGCTACTGACCCTGGGAAACTGTCCTGTATATAGCTACGTCCCTGGACTGACCCTGTATATAATACTGACCCTGTAATAGCGGGGTGGTTTACTGACCCTGGAACGACCCTTGTATATAAGCTACTGACCCTGGAAATGACCCTGTATATAGCTACTGACCCTATTAGAACTGACCCTGTATATAGCTACGACCGTATATAGCTACTGAACCTTATATAGCCTTGACCCTGGGACGACCCTGTATATAGCTACTGACCCTGGAACTGTCCCTGTATATAGCATATATGACCCTGGACTGACCCGTATATAGTACTGACAACCGGAAACTGTCCTGTATATAGCTATGATCTGTGACTGACCCTGTATATAGCTACTGACCTGGGAACTGTCCCTGTATATACGAACTGACTGAACCTGTTATAGCTGACTGACCCTGGAAATGTCCTGTATTAGCTACTGACCCTGGAAACTGTCCCTTGTATATAGCTACTGACCCTGGAACTGTCCCTGTATATATCTATGACGTATATAGCTACTAGTCCCTGTATATAGCTACTGACCTGGACCTGTCCCGTATATAGCACTGACCTGGACTGACCCTGTATATAGCTACATGACCTGGGAACTGACCCTGTATATAGCTATGACCCTGGACTGACCCTGTATATAGTACTGACCCTGGAACTGTCCCTGTATTATAGCTACTGACCCGGGACTGACCACTGGTTACATAGCTACTGACCCTGGATATAGCTAGACCCTGGAACTGACGCGGTATATAGCTACTACCTCTGTAATAGCTACTGTCCTGTATATAGCTAAGACCCTGGAAACTGACCCTGTATATAGCTACTGACCCTGGAACTGACCCTGTTATAGCTACGACCTGGAAAACTTGACACTGTATATAGCTACTGTAACTGTATTATAGCTACTGACCTGTATATAGCTACTGACCCTGGAACTGACCCTGTATATAGCTAATGAGCATGGACCATGACGCATGTTATAGCTACTGACCCTGTATATAGCTACTAGTCCCTGTATATAGCTACTGACCTGGAACTGTCCTGTATATATTATGACCTGGACCTTGTATAAGCTAGACCCTGGACTGTACCCTTTATAGCTACTGACCCTGGACCTGTCCCTGTATATAGCTACTGACCCCTGACTTGGGAATGACCCGTATATAGCTACTGACCCTGGACCTGACGCTGTATATAGCTACTGACCTGTTATATAGATACTGACCTGGTATATAGCTACTGACCCTGGAACTATGTCCCTGTATATATAGCATGACCATGGAACTGTCCCTGTTTATAGCTACTGTACCCTGGGACGGACCTGTATATAACTACTGACCCTGTATATAGCTACTGACCTGGAACCGACCCTGTATATAGCTACGACCCTGTATATAGCTACTGACCCTGGAACTGACCCTGTATATAGATATGATCCTGTTAACTGACCCTGTATATAGCTAATGACCCGGGAAACTGTCCACTTTATTATAGCTACTGTCCCGTATATAGCTACTGAACTGAACTGTCCCTGTATAACTAATGAACCTGTATATAGCTAGACCCTGGACCTGCCCTGTATATAGTACTGACCCTGGACCTCGTCCTGGATATGATACTGACGGGACTGACCCGTATATAGCTACTGACCCGGGATGACCCTTGTATATAGCTACTGACCCTCTTATATAGCTAATGACCAGTGAATGACCCTGTATACAGCTACGACCCTGGACCTGGCCCTGTATTTATAGCTATGACCCTGGGACTGACCCTGTATATAGCTACTGACCTGTATATAGCTACTGACCCTGTATATATAGCTACTGAACCCTGTATATCGCTATGACCTGTATATAGTACTGACCATGAACTGTCCCTGTATATAGCTACTGACCCTGGACCTGTCCCTGTATATAGCCACTGACCCTGGGACTGACTGTATATAGCTACTGACCCCTGGAACTGACCCTGTATATAGCTACTGACCCCTGGGACTGACCCGCATATAGCTACTGACCCTGGAACGTCCCGTATATAGCTACTGCAACCCTGGACTCGACCATGTATAAGCTACTGACCCTGAGAACTGACCCGTATATAGCTACTGACCCTGGAACTGACGCTGATATAGCTTACTGACCCTGGAAACTGACCGCTGATGTATATAGCTACTGACCCTGTATATAGCTAACCTATGTCCCTGATGATAGCTACTTGACCCTGTATATAGCTACTGAACCTGAACTGACCCTGTAATACTAAAACCCTGGGACTGACCCTGTATATAGCACTGACCTGTATATAGCTAGACCCCTGATATAGCTTACTGGACCCTGGACCTGTCCCTGTATATAGCTACTGACCTGGATCGACACCCGTATATAGCTATCTGACCTGTATATAGCTAACTGACCCTGTATATACAACTGACCCTGTATATAGCTCGACCTGAACCGTCCGTAGTAAGCTACCTGACTGACCTGGTATATAGCTACTGACCCTGTATATAGCTACTGACCATTTGTATATAGACTACTGAGCCACGCGAACTGTCCCTGTATATAGCTACTGACCCTGGACCTGTCCCTGTATATAGCATACTGACCTGGGACTGACCCTGTATATAGCTACTGACCCTGGAACTGACCCTGTAATAGCTACTGACCCTGAAATGACCCTGTATATGAGACTACCATGATATAGTACTACCGTGAACACTGGACCGCCTGTATATAGTACTGACCCTGGGACTGACCTAGACTCCGTATATATACTGAACCCTGGAAATGACCCTGATTATTAGCGATGACCCTGGAATGACGTTAAGTACGACCATGTATTATATGTCAGCTACATGACCTGACTGCAGTTAGATCCTGACTGACTGTATATAACTACTGACCCTGTATAGCTATGGACCTGCTGACCCTGTATACTAGTATGACTAGGATACTGACCAGTTGTATATAGCTACTGACCCGGAACATGTATATAGCTACTGACCCTGGATATAGTCTGACCTTGACTCCCTGTATATGCAGCCTAGGATGACCTTATAGCACTGCTGACCTATAAGCTATACCTGGAGACCCTGTTAAGCTAACCCTGGAACTCCCATGCTACTATCCTTAGCTGACCATTGACGACCTGGAACTGACCCGTTATAGAATTACTGTATAGCTCTACCTGACTCCCTGATATAGTACTGACCTGGAACCCTGTAATAGTACTCGAAATGCCTGTCAATCATACCTTATAGCACTGCCCTATGATAGACCTACCGGCCTTAATTATACTGACCGGGCTGACCTGTATTAGCTGACCTGGAACTACCTGATGCATGACATAGACTACTGTATACACTCGCTGGAACTGTCACCATGTAATAGCTACTGGAAAACCTCCCTGGGTAACTACTACTGACATACTGACTGACCCTGTATATAGCTACTGACCCTGGACGACGCTGTATTATAGTACTGACCCTGTATATAGCTTACTGTCACCTGTATATAGCTACTGACACGCGGAACTGACCCATGATATAGCTACGCCCTGGACTGACCCTGATTAGCTACGATAACTTACTGTTATAGAGCCTAATGTTGACCGTATATAGCTATCTGACCCTGGAACTGACCCTGTGATATAGCTACTGACCCTGTGAACTGACCATGTATATAGTACTGACCCTGTATATAGCTACTGACCCTAGGGAGAGAGCGAAACAGAAAGAGGATCAAAGGGTTTTGGCAGAGACAAACTGCACCAGTAAACTAACCTTCCTCTCTTTTTTTTCCTCCTTCCCCCTCTTCTCTCTTTCCTATAGACCACCAAGGCATTCCTTCCCAAGATGCTGGAGCTGAACCACGGTCACATTGTGACGGTTGCCAGCTCTCTGGGGCTATTCAGCACAGCTGGTGTGGAGGTGAGTTACTTCACATGAATGAGACACACTCTCTCTCTGCGGTTAGTTAGTTAGTAGTACACACAGAGACACAGACACAGATATTTGCCTTTCTCGTATTATTCCCCTCAACTCTGGAAATTTAAAGAACAGAGATGAACTTTAGGGGCCCTCTGTCTGGGGGCCTGTTACGGGGCCCTCTGTCTGTAGCTTGGGGGGTTCTGGGTGTGGGGGCCTGTTACGAAGCCCTCTTATGGGTTACGGGGCCCTCTAACTGTAGCTGGGGGGGGTCTAGGTGGGCCTGTTACGAGCCCCTCTGTCTGTAGCTGGGGGGACCTGTTTTTGGGCCTTCTGTCTGCAGCTGGGGGGGTCTGGGGCCCTTGGCTCTGGGGGAAGAACAGGCTGACAGGTCTCCGTGGGAGGGAGACATCTTCATCAGGTTCTTTGTGAAACCATCGCAGCTCTCTCAGTATTCACATCACAGCCAATTCACTCTAAATGGAGGGGACTTTGTTTTCACTTTTTTGTGTGTGTGTGTGTGGGGGGGGGGGTCGTCTTTCGTCCAGGCCCCTCACTGTTTCTTTTTGTGTGTTATCTGAGTCAGTGTTAAAAGGATTTGATGTGGTCATTTGTCCTGGGGACAATAAGAAGATAGGCTGTAGCTGTCACTCTCTGTTGTGTGTTCCAGAGGAGCCTTCTAGAATGCTTCTTTAATATTCTAGAACACATGGACTCCCTTTCACTCCCTCTCTCCATTCCAGAGTGGTGTCATTTTCATTCTGTCTTTAGGCACCGCTACCCCATTGCCTTTTTGTTTTTCTAGCTGTTGTTGCACGGACGGGAACTCATCTATAACCGTTAAGTCTCTCTTCAAAGGGACTGGAGCACAGTCAAGGTTTTAACCTATAATACTTCATAGAAATTGAATGTGATTTTAAGGCAGGAGGGACTATTCATTTAGGAACCATAGTCTGGCAGGCTTGTCACGTGGGCACAGTCACGTCTCCTTTATCCTCGCTGGGTTTCTTCAGTCATGTCTCCGTTATCCTCGCTGGGTTTCTCCAGTCACGTCTCCGTTATCCTCGCTGGGTTTCTCCAGTCACATCTCCTTTATCCTCGCTGGGTTTCTCCAGTCACGTCTCCTTTATCCCCGCTGGGTTTCTCCAGTCACGTCTCCTTTATCCCCGCTGGGTTTCTCCAGTCACGTCTCCTTTATCCCCGCTGGGTTTCTCCAGTCACGTCTCCTTTATCCCCGCTGGGTTTCTCCAGTCACGTCTCCTTTATCCCCGCTGGGTTTCTCCAGTCACGTCTCCTTTATCCCCGCTGGGTTTCTCCAGTCACGTCTCCTTTATCCCCGCTGGGTTTCTCCAGTCACGTCTCCTTTATCCCCGCTGGGTTTCTCCAGTCACGTCTCCTTTATCCCCGCTGGGTTTCTCCAGTCACGTCTCCTTTATCCCCGCTGGGTTTCTCCAGTCACGTCTCCTTTATCCCCGCTGGGTTTCTCCAGTCACGTCTCCTTTATCCCCGCTGGGTTTGCCCAAGCTGCTTTTTGAAGATTAGTCCCCCGGCGAACCATCAAACCCTCACTGCCCCATAGCTCAATCCAACCCCAACCCATAACCCCAGCTCATAACCCAACCCCAGCCCATAACCCCATAACCCCAGTCCATAACCCAGTCCATAACCCAACCCATAACCCAACCCAACCCCAGTCCATAACCCAACCCATAACCCAACCCCAGTCCATAGCCCATAACCCAAACCCAGCCCCATAATCCAACCCCAGTCCATAACCCAACCCCAGCCCTGTGCCCACCAGGCCCATAACCATAACCCAACCCCAGCCCTGTGCCCACCAGGCCCATAACCATAACCCAGCCCTGTGCCCACCAGGCCCATAACCATAACCCAACCCCAGCCCTGTGCCCACCAGGCCCATAACCATAACCATAACCCAACCCCAGCCCTGTGCCCACCAGGCCCATAACCATAACCCAACCCCAGCCCTGTGCCCACCAGGCCCATAACCATAACCCAACCCCAGCCCTGTGCCCACCAGGCCCATAACCCAACCATAGTCAGTTCTACAACTGAATGCATGGAGGGTTGGAGGGGTTATGTGATCTTTGTCCCAAATGGCATCCTATTCATTTTGACCAGGGTCCACAGGGCCCATAGGGCTCTGTTTAAAAGTAGTGCACTATATAGGGAATAGGGTTCCATTTGGGACATTTCCCCGTGGCCGTGAAGCTACTGAGAAGCAGAAAGCAGCCTGTCTGGGGTGAGACCTTGATCATGTTCAGCTTTTTACAGGGATACCTGTTCTGTCAGTACTGCAGTCTGGTCCGGTGTACAAACACGGATACAAGCTGAATCACCTGTGAAACTATAAAAACCTAGCCAGACAGCCACTCACATCACCATCTCACAATGCAGGGTTTTAAAGTGGGTACTGGTTAGACAGCCACTCACATTACCATCCCACAATGCAGGGTTTTAAAGTGGGTACCCGTTAGACAGCCACTCACATCACCATCTCACAATGCAGGGTTTTAAAGTGGGTACCCGTTAGACAGCCACTCACATCACCATCTCACAATGCAGGGTTTTAAAGTGGGTACCCGTTAGACAGCCACTCACATCACCATCTCACAATGCAGGGTTTTAAAGTGGGTACCCGTTAGACAGCCACTCACATTACCATCCCACAATGCAGGGTTTTAAAGTGGGTACCTGTTGTCCATAGAGAGAGAGAGAATGAGAATTGGCTTGGAACCTCTGACCTTGGCAATTTGACTAGTTAAACCCGTAGGTCCATCCATTATGGCGTCATTGACCTAAATGGTGACGCCCGTTCTATTCAGTGTAATTCTCTGACCGTGTCCTTACTCCCGTTTGATAGCTACACAGGATTTAACAGGGACACCTTTTTCTCTCATAACCCCTATAGGACTACTGCGCCAGTAAGTTTGGGGCCATCGGCTTCCACGAGTCGCTGAGCCACGAGATCAAGGCTTCGGATAAGGACGGCATTAAGATGACGCTGGTGTGTCCCTACCTGGTGAACACGGGCATGTTTGAAGGCTGCAGGATAAGGTGAGAATCAATCAATCAATCAAATCATTCACTCGATCAATCAATCAAATGTGATTCATAACATTTTCATAGTGCTTTATCACTTAGCATTAAATTGTTATTTAAATATATACGTTGAGATTAATAATTAAATTAAACGCACAAGGGAATCTACTGCTAACAGCAATGTTCCGTTAAAAACAAATTCCCCGGACACGGAGCAAATTTTAGGTCTAATGAGCGCAAACTTCAACGTTGTGAAAAATCTACTTTTGACACGCGTTTATTGTGAACACTGAGGCTGTACCCACTTTGAGTTACAGTTTTAACAATGGCCAAGTAGGTCACTTTGGCTATTTGATCATAATGTAGATCTACCAGAGTGTCCTACCATCAAAAACAATGGAGAAAGTGCATCCCATAACATTATAACATGGAATTAGCTGTTCTATCATTCAGGCTACAGTAGCAGACAATGTGTGGTGTTCAATGTAGACCTACATTCCATGAGACTTTTGAAGAAAAAGATATGCAGGGCTTGATATCAACCTGTTTATCCACTTGTCCGTCAGACAAGGAGGTGACTGAACATGTTGTGTTTGATGCAGGACACCACTTTACAAAATAAAATGCATATTTATTTACATACCATTATTACAGGAGAAAGAATCAGACAAATTATACTACCCTCTGCCTGTTGGCTACTTAGCTTATTCAAGCCTGTCTTAAAATACAACACTGCCCCTTTAAGACAGAATAAAATCTCTCTACATGACTGGCTTTTCAGAGATGTCTAGAAATATACACATTTTTGTGCTCTTGTAGGAAGCAATCACTTCCCCCATTGCTGACTATAAATTAGCTATAACTTGGCTAATAATTCACTAACTAGAAATAATATGTACAAATATACACACGCGGCTACATGCAATGGGCTTGTGATGTACTGTATTGTACTAATACACTGAGTGTACAAAACATTAAGAACACCTGCTCTTTAACAGACTGACCAGGTGAAAACCATGATCCCTTATTGATGTCACTCTTGTTAAATCCACTTCATTCAGTGTAGATGAAGGGGAGGAGACAGGTTTAAAAGAAGCATTTTTACGTCTTGAGACAATGGAGACATGGATTGTGTGTGTGTGCCATTCAGAGGGTGAATGGGCAAGACAAAATATGTAAGTGCCTTTGAACGGGGTATGGTACGAGGTGCCAGGTGCACTGGTTTGTGTCAAGAACTGCAACGCTGCTGGGTTTTTTCAAGCTCAACAGTTTCCCTGTGTTTATCAAGAATGGTCCACCACCCAAAGGACATCCAGCCAACTTGACACAACTGTGAGAAGCATTGGAGTCAACAGGGGCCAGCATCCATGAGGAACACTTTCGACACCTTGTAGAGTCCATGCCCCGACGAATTGAGGCTGTTCTGAGGGCAAAAGGGGGATGCAACTCAATATTAGGAAGGTGTTCCTAATGTTTTGTATACTCAGTGTACTGCACTGTTCTATTGACTTGACTTACAGCCTTAACCTGTATGTCAGTGTTTCACCTAGAGCTCTACTGAACCAAGGGACACCCTCTCCTACCTCCCCTAACAGGTGCACCCTGGATACTGTTCCCCTCTTTAGTTACAATGCCTATTCGAGGGGTTTAGATAAGATCAGACTTGGTTGTCTGTTGTGTACAAACTCTGCACTACATTGCTGAATAGCACCCTGGGCACTTTCCCCTTGTGTTTATGTGTGTGTTCTGCCCTCGTTCTGGCTGTCTCTAACTGTTATGCCACTTCCTGTCTGTGCAGGAAAGAAATCGAGCCATTCCTGCCTCCCCTGAAGCCAGAGTTCTGTGTAACACAGTCTATGAGGGCCATTCTCACTGATCAGGCTATGATCTGCACACCGCGTATAGTATACATGGTCAACTTCATGAAAAGGTCAGTCCCAGTCTTTCTCCCTCTGTCTTTCTCTCTCAATTCAATTAATAAATACATGCTTTTATTGGCATGAATGGGTGGTTTCCATCTCTACTCTACTCTCTTTCCACACCCCTCTCCTCTCTTTCCACACCCCTCTCCTCTCTTTCCACACCCCTCTCCTTTCTACAGTGTGTTGTGAATGAATTCATGTCTCTAAATGAAGAGCTTTGTGTATCTGACCTCTGACCTCTGTTCTCTCTCTCTCCTCTCTACAGCTTCCTGCCCTTCGAGGCCATCGTGTGTATGTACAGGTTCCTGGGTGCTGATAAGTGTATGTATCCCTTCCTTGCCCAGAGGAAGGAGCTGATGAACAACAACGAGGCTAAGGGGGCGCTGTTGCCGCGGGGCCCATAACCCTAGAGGCACAAGGATAAGACCACTGAGGGTGCATGGAGGAGGAGGAGGAGGAGGAAGAAGAGGACTTAAAAAGACTGAATTTAGACTGGTGAACTTGCATTGAGCAGAATCAAAGGTCCTCTGAAACGATACCAGCTGTGTACTACACAAAGGATTTTACTTCTCTTAGTTTTTTTTCCATATTGTCTTTTTTATTTTTTATTTTATTTTTTCTTCTAAGGTTTGTTTAAAGAAACCGACGATCTATATACTGTGTCAATAGTTTTTTTTGAAATCATATGAAAAAAAGGTATTAACTATTTACGTAATGTAGTCACCAACTTTTTATTTAGTATCTTTGTGGAAATATACAGTATGTTACTGTACAGTAAAATCTTGTCACTTTTAGTTTCTCTTTTATTTGTAGACATGCACTGTAATACTGCCTTTCTCTACACGGCCAAGTCTCTGTAGAAACGGTTCAAAATGGCATTTCATCACCCAGACCAACATGCAAAATAAATTTACACGTACATGTTATTCAATCATTGCACCAACACCGCTCACGTTTCTCAGCGAGCGTCTGGGTAGCCAGGCGCTAAAAGTAGAACTGCAAATCCCGCCTCTCCCATCTCCTCATTGGTTTTTAGGAGCATATACCCATGTGGGTGATTGAAAGATGAACTGAGGTCCAACACTCCAGTCCAGTTGGTGGCGGTAACCGATTTAGTCCATCTATTTCAAACAGTTCAAATTAGTTGTACCTACCGGCCATTGATTTGGGTAAATCTATCCGCCAAATGTCTCAATTTAATGTGACTTGTTTCAGCAGTCTTTATCACACTTCTGACTTATTGCTGGCCCTATCAATCACCACATCTTAAGACGTACACTAACGTTCAAAAGTTTGGGGTCGCTTAGAAATGTCCTTGTTTTCCATGATAACATGAAATGAGTTGCAATATGAATAGGAAATATAGTCAAAATGTTAACAAGGTTATAAATCATTATTTTTTCCTTGAAATAATAACTGTGTCCTTCAAACTTTGCTTTTGAATCCTCCATTTGCAGCAATTACAGTGTTGCAGACTTGGCATTCTAGTTGTCAATTTGTTGAGGTATTCTGAAGAGATGTCACCCCATGCTTCCTGAAGCACCTCCCACAAGTTGGATTGGCTTGATGGGCGCTTCTTATGTACCGTAAGGTCAAGCTGCTCCCACAGCAGCTCACTAGGTTTGAGATCCGGTGACTGTGCTGGCCACTCCATTAAAGACAGCTGGTACTCTGACTGCTTCTTCCCTAGATAGTTCTTGCATATTTTGGCGCTGTGCTTTGGGTCATTGTCCTGTTGTAGGAGGAAATTGGATCCAATTAAGCTCCGTCCACGGGGTATGACATGGCGTTGCAAAATGGAGTGATAGCCTTTCTTCTTCAAGATCCCTTTTACGCAGTAACAAATCTCCCACTTTACCATCACCGAAGCACCCCCAAACCATCACATTGCCTCCACCACGCTTGACAGATGGCGTCAAGCACTCCTCCAGCATCTTTTCATGTTTTATGCATCTCACGAATGTTCTTCTTTGTGATCCAAACACCTCACACTTAGATTCGTCTGTCCATAACACTTTTTCCCCCCCAAACTTCCTCTGTCCAGTGTCTGTGTTCTTTTTCCCATCTTAATATTTTCTTTTTATTGGCCAGTCTAAGATATGGATTTTTCTTTGCAACTCTGCCTAGAAGGCCAGCATCCCGAAGTCGCCTCTTCATTGTTGACGTTGAGATTGGTGTTTTGCGGGTACTATTTAATGAAGCTGCCAGTTGAGGACTTGTGAGGCGTCTGTTTCTCAAACTAGACACTATAATGTACTTGTCCTCTTGCTCAGTTGTGCACCGGGGCCTCCCACTCCTCTTTCTATTCTGGTTAGAGCCCGTTTGCACTGTTCTGTGAAGGGAGTAGTACACAGTGTTGTACGAGATCTTCAGTTTCTTGGCAATTTCTCGCATGGAATAGCCTTCATTTCTCAGAACAAGAATAGACTGACGAGTTTCAGAAGAAAGTTCTTTGTTTCTGGCCACTTTGAGCCTGTAGTTGAACCCACAAATGCTGATGCTCCAGATACTCAACTAGTCTAAAGAAGGCCAGTTTTTTTGCTTCTTTAATCAGAACAACAGTTTTCAGCTGTGCTAACATAATTGCAAAAGGGTTTTCTAATGATCAATTAGCCTTTTAAAATGATAAACTTGGAATTAGCTAACACAACGTGCCATTGGAACACAGAAGTGATGGTTGCTGATAATGGGCCTCTGTATGCCTATGTAGATATTCCATAAAAACATTAACAATGTCTACACTGTATTTCTGATCTATTTTATTTTAATTGGACAAAAAAAGTGCTTTTCTTTCAAAAACAAGGACATTTCTCAGTAACTTCAATCCTTTGAACGGTAGTGTAATTCCAATCAAACCAATGAACAGCCCTTTTTATCTATCAGTGCGTGATGTGTGTGAGGAGGAACTATGTCACTAGCTGGTCTGTTTTCACGTCTTAGTTCAGACGTTCAGTAGTCTCCACCATTTCATAAAGTGACAAGTGAAAATTAAAACTTTGGTTGATCTGTTTTGTGAATACAGTACTACATTGCCCTTCGTGGAAACGTTGACTCCCACTAGGTTTGCAAATTTCTGGCAACTTTCCCTAAAATCCCAAGATTTTCAGTTTAAAAAAAAAGAAGATTTTTCCGGATTTAAAGAGACACAGTAAATCAGAATCGTCCAACCAGGGAATTTGGGGGAAGTTAATGGTCTCCATAGTTTTTTGCTGCTTTGATATTTGATCAACTTTAAGCGGGAGTAGCAGGACTGCAGAGTTTTATGAATCGTTGAAATACATTCCAGTAGGCGTCATTCCTTCAGTGATGTGCCTAAATTCTCTACCTCTTCATTTGCCATTCATTGACAGTATGACACAAGCCTCATTTTGTAATTCTTTCTTTAAAAAAAAAAACTGCTCTTTTAAGCAGATGTGGTTCTGATGTTTTTGTGTCTCTCTAACTAACTTAAAATGAATAAAGTGATTTTTAGATTATTTGGTTATTACGTGGTGTGTCTGTCTCCTCTTTTAAGCCCGTATTCAAAAAGAGACCGAGTAAGAGTGCTGATCTCGGATCAGTTGTGTCTTTTCAGATCATAACACAAAATATAACATGGATGGCGGGGACTGATAAGCACTCCTAGACTGAAACAGGCCTTGTCCTGATTTCTTAGCTGGGACAGTGAACACAATGGATTCTACACACACACACAAGATACTATTGACAGTAATAGATTGCATAATATGGTGCTTTTTACAAGGTCTGAAACCACATTACTTTGTAAAATGGAGAAATTCACCTCACATGACATCGACTTGTACTGTAAGCACTGTCGGCTTCCACAATGACTGATAGAGCAGGTCACAAAGGAGATGTGAATCACTGATGAAGCCCAGAAGGATGTGATTGAACACTGTTTGTGTGTGTGTGTACTGTCAATACGTTGCAGGATGGATGTGTGTATTGTTAGATCTCATGGGTCTCACTCTGTTTCCATTACATCACTCAGAATGTTACCACGAGCTGTCAACCACCCACCAATAGAATATCACCATCCACCCACCCCACCAATAGAATATCACCATTCACCCACCCCACCAATAGAATGTCACCATCCACCCACCCCACCAATAGAATATCACCATCTACCAACCAATAGAATATCACCATCCACCCACCCCACCAATAGAATATCACCATCTACCCACCAATAGAATATCACCATCTACCCACCAATAGAATATCACCATCTACCCACCAATAGAATATCACCATCTACCCCACCAATAGAATATAACATTCTACCCACCAATATAATATCACCATCCACCCACCAATAGAACATCACCATCCACCCACCAATAGATTATCACCATCTACCCACCAATAGAATATCACCATCCCCCCACCAATAGAATATCACCATCCCCCCACCAATAGAATATCACCATCTACCCACCAATAGAACATCACCATCCACCCACCAATATAATATCACCATCTACCCACCAATAGAATATCACCATCTACCCCACCAATAGAATATCACATTCTACCCACCAATAGAATATCACCATCTACCCCACCAATAGAATATCACCATCCACCCACCAATAGAATATCACCATCCACCCACCAATAGAATATCACCATCCACCCACCAATAGAATATCACCATCCACCCACCAATAGAATATCACCATCTACCCACCAATAGAATATCACCATCTACCCACCAATAGAATATCACCATCCACCCACCAATAGAATATCACCATCTACCCACCAATAGAATATCACCATCCCCCCACCAATAGAATATCACCATCCACCCACCAATGGAATATCACCATCTACCCACCAATAGAATATCACCATCCACCCACCCCACCAATAGAATATCACCATCTACCCACCAATAGAATATCACCATCTACCCACCAATAGAATATCACCATCTACCCCACCAATAGAATATAACATTCTACCCACCAATATAATATCACCATCTACCCACCAATAGAATATCACCATCAACCCACCAATAGAACATCACCATCCACCCACCAATAGATTATCACCATCTACCCACCAATAGAATATCACCATCCACCCACCAATAGAATATCACCATCTACCCACCAATAGAATATCACCATCTACCCACCAATAGAATATCACCATCTACCCACCAATAGAATATTACCATCTACCCACCAATAGAACATCACCATCCACCCACCAATAGAACATCACCATCCACCCACCAATAGAATATCACCATCTACCCACCAATAGAATATCACCATCTACCCACCAATAGAATATCACCATCAACCCAATCAACCAATAGAATATCACCATCTACCCACCAATAGAATATCACCATCTACCCACCAATATAATATCACCATCTACCCACCAATAGAATATCACCATCTACCCACCAATAGAATATCACCATCTACCCACCAATAGAATATCACCATCCACCCACCAATAGAATATCACCATCTACCCACCAATAGAATATCACCATCTACCCACCAATAGAATATCACCATCCACCCACCAATAGAATATCACCATCTACCCACCAATAGAATATCACCATCCACCCACCAATAGAATATCACCATCTACCCACCAATATAATATCACCATCTACCCACCAATAGAATATCACCATCTACCCACCAATAGAATATCACCATCTACCCACCCCACCAATAGAATATCACCATCCACCCACCAATAGAATATCACCATCTACCCACCAATAGAATATCACCATCTACCCACCAATAGAATTTCACCATCTACCCACCAATAGAATATCACCATCTACCCACCAATAGAATATCACCATCTACCCACCAATAGAATATCACCATCTACCCACCAATAGAATATCACCATCTACCCACCAATAGAATATCACCATCTACCCACCAATAGAACATCACCATCCACCCACCAATAGAACATCCACCCACCAATAGAATATCACCATCTACCCACCAATAGAATATCACCATCTACCCACCAATAGAATATCACCATCCACCCACCAATAGAACATCACCATCCACCCACCAATAGAATATCACCATCTACCCACCAATAGAATATCACCATCTACCCACCAATAGAATATCACCATCAACCCAATCAACCAATAGAATATCACCATCTACCCACCAATAGAATATCACCATCTACCCACCAATATAATATCACCATCTACCCACCAATAGAATATCACCATCTACCCACCAATAGAATATCACCATCTACCCACCAATAGAATATCACCATCCACCCACCAATAGAATATCACCATCTACCCACCAATAGAATATCACCATCTACCCACCAATAGAATATCACCATCCACCCACCAATAGAATATCACCATCTACCCACCAATAGAATATCACCATCCACCCACCAATAGAATATCACCATCTACCCACCAATATAATATCACCATCTACCCACCAATAGAATATCACCATCTACCCACCAATAGAATATCACCATCTACCCACCCCACCAATAGAATATCACCATCCACCCACCAATAGAATATCACCATCTACCCACCAATAGAATATCACCATCTACCCACCAATAGAATTTCACCATCTACCCACCAATAGAATATCACCATCTACCCACCAATAGAATATCACCATCTACCCACCAATAGAATATCACCATCTACCCACCAATAGAATATCACCATCTACCCACCAATAGAATATCACCATCTACCCACCAATAGAACATCACCATCCACCCACCAATAGAACATCCACCCACCAATAGAATATCACCATCTACCCACCAATAGAATATCACCATCTACCCACCAATAGAATATCACCATCTACCCACCAATAGAATATCACCATCTACCCACCAATAGAATATCACCATCCACCCACCAATAGAATATCACCATCAACCCACCCAACCAATAGAATATCACCATCTACCCACCAATAGAATATCACCATCCACCCACCAACAGAATATCACCATCTACCCACCAATAGAATATCACCATCTACCCACCAATAGAATATCACCATCAACCCACCCCACCAATAGAATATCACCATCTACCCACCAATATAATATCACCATCTACCCACCAATAGAATATCACCATCTACCCACTAATAGAATATCACCATCTACCCACCAATAGAATATCACCATCTACCCACCCCACCAATAGAATATCACCATCCACCCACCAATAGAATATCACCATCCACCCACCAATAGAACATCCACCCACCAATAGAATATCACCATCTACCCACCAATAGAATATCACCATCTACCCACCAATAGAATATCACCATCAACCCACCAATAGAATATCACCATCTACCCACCAATAGAATATCACCATCAACCCACCAATAGAATATCACCATCTACCCACCAATAGAATATCACCATCTACCCACCAATAGAACATCACCATCTACCCACCAATAGAATATCACCATCTACCCACCAATAGAACATCACCATCTACCCACCAATAGAATATCACCATCTACCCACCAATAGAATATCACCATCTACCCACCAATAGAATATCACCATCTACCCACCCCACCAATAGAATATCACCATCCACCCACCAACAGAATATCACCATCTACCCACCAATAGAATATCACCATCTACCCACCAATAGAATATCACCATCAACCCACCCAACCAATAGAATATCACCATCTACCCACCAATAGAATATCACCATCTACCCACCAATATAATATCACCATCTACCCACCAATAGAATATCACCATCTACCCACCAATAGAATATCACCATCTACCCACCCCACCAATAGAATATCACCATCCACCCACCAATAGAATATCACCATCTACCCACCAATAGAATATCACCATCTACCCACCAATAGAATTTCACCATCTACCCACCAATAGAATATCACCATCTACCCACCAATAGAATATCACCATCTACCCACCAATAGAATATCACCATCTACCCACCAATAGAATATCACCATCTACCCACCAATAGAATATCACCATCTACCCACCAATAGAATATCACCATCTACCCACCAATAGAACATCACCATCCACCCACCAATAGAACATCCACCCACCAATAGAATATCACCATCTACCCACCAATAGAATATCACCATCTACCCACCAATAGAATATCACCATCAACCCACCAATAGAATATCACCATCTACCCACCAATAGAATATCACCATCTACCCACCAATAGAATATCACCATCTACCCACCAATAGAATATCACCATCTACCCACCAATAGAATATCACCATCTACCCACCAATAGAATATCACCATCTACCCACCAATAGAATATCACCATCTACCCACCAATAGAACATCACCATCCACCCACCAATAGAACATCCACCCACCAATAGAATATCACCATCTACCCACCAATAGAATATCACCATCTACCCACCAATAGAATATCACCATCAACCCACCAATAGAATATCACCATCTACCCACCAATAGAATATCACCATCAACCCACCAATAGAATATCACCATCTACCCACCAATAGAATATCACCATCTACCCACCAATAGAATATCACCATCTACCCACCAATAGAACATCACCATCTACCCACCAATAGAATATCACCATCTACCCACCAATAGAACATCACCATCTACCCACCAATAGAATATCACCATCTACCCACCAATAGAATATCACCATCTACCCACCAATAGAATATCACCATCTACCCACCAATAGAATATCACCACATGTCAGAACACAGCAGCAGGTAAGTGCAGATGATGGCAGTGTCTCAATTGGTGCTCTATTCCCTATATGGTGCACTACCTGGTCAAAAGAGGTGCACTATTAGGGAATAGTGTGTCAGTTGGGATGCAAATAATGTGTAATAACAACTTCATAAATAATTAAAACATCTGTATCAGACGTTACATGCATTGGGGAGCCCGGCCTAAACAAATAGTAGCTTCTAAAAACTGGGGGGAAGTATCCCTTTCAAACTGTTGAAGTACTTAGTCACTCACTGCTTCTATTCTTACTGTGTACCACCCTCGTATTCCTCCCCTCCTCCTCCCTCCCCTCCTTCCTCCCATCTTCCAACCTCCCCTCCTCCTACCTCCCTCCTCCCCCCTCCTTCCTCCCCTCTTCCTACCTCCCTTCCTCCCTATTCCTCCCCTCACTATTCCTCCCCTCCTCCTTCCTCCCCTCTTCCTACCTCCCCTCTTCCTTCCCTCCCTATTCCTCCCCTCTTCCTCCCTCCCCTCCTCCTACCTCCCTCCTCCCCCGTCCGTCCTCCCCTCTTCCTACCTCCCCTCCTCCTTTCTCCCCCCTCCCCCCCCTATTCCTACCTCCCCTCCTCCTACTTCCCTCCTCCCCCCTCCTTCCTCCCCTCTTCCTACCTTCCCTCCTCCTTCCTCCCCCCTCTCCTCCCTATTCCTCCCCTCTTCCTACCTCCCTCCTCCCCCCTCCTTCCTCCCCTCTCCTTCCCCCCTCTTCCTACCTCCCTCCTCCCCCCTCTCCCCTCCTCCTACCTCCCTCCTCCCCCCTCTCCCCTCCTCCTACCTCCCTCCTCCCCCCCCTCCCCTCTTCCTACCTCCCTCCTCCCCCTCCTTCCTCCCCTCCTCCTACCTCCCTCCTCCCCCCTCCTTCCACCCCTCCTTCCTCCCCTCCTCCTACCTCCCTTCCTCCTTCCTCTCCTCCCTATTCCCTATCCCTCCCCTCTCCCCTCCATAAGGCCGTTGTTTTCATGGATGTCATTGTCCTCCCATGTTGTTGCCACATCACGTGACTCATACACATAGATATGGGTGTTGGCTACAGGAGCCACGATCTGCTGTTGTGTTTTTGTGTCGTAATACAGTACCCTCCCATCCCCATACAGTACAAGGTGACTGTACAAGACAATCGAGTGCTACTCCTCGGTGAGTCAGAGTGACTGCTGACTGATCCAGCCCCTGTCATCATTGATTCAAAGTATCCCTTTCAAACTGTTGATGTACTTACTCACTCCTTCCAGTCTTACTATGTACCACCCTCCTGTTCATCCCCCTCTTTCTGTCCTCCCCTCCTATTCTTCCTTTCTTTCTCCCCTCCTTCCTATTCAACCCCTCCCTCAGAGCTGTACTGTAGCTGTTAGTAGCTAGGTGTATTGGGGCTCGTAAGTTAGCATTTCACTGTGAGGTTGTATTCAGAGCATTTGACTAATACAATTTGATTTGATTTGTAATCAATATGGTAGTCTCGAGAGCTGTAGCTGTTAGCAACTAGCTCTAGTCAATACGGTAGTCTCTAGAGCAGTAGCTGTTGGTAGCTAGCAGCAGTTAGCTAGCTGTAGCTGTAGCTGTTGGTAACTAGCTGTAGTCAATACTGTAGCCTCTACAGCTGTAGCTGTTGGTAACTAGCTGTACAGCTGTAGCTGTTAGTAGCTAGCTGTAGTCAATACTGTAACCTCTACAGCTGTAGTCAATACTGTAACCTCTACAGCTGTAGCGATTAGTAGCTAGCTGTAGTCAATACTGTAGTCTCTACAGCTGTAGCGATTAGTAGCTAGCTGTAGTCAATACTGTAGCCTCTACAGCTGTAGCTGTTGGTAACTAGCTGTACAGCTGTAGCTGTTAGTAGCTAGCTGTAGTCAATACTGTAACCTCTACAGCTGTAGTCAATACTGTAACCTCTACAGCTGTAGCGATTAGTAGCTAGCTGTAGTCAATACTGTAGTCTCTACAGCTGTAGTCAATACTGTAGCTTCTACAGCTGTAGCGATTAGTAGCTAGCTGTAGTCAATACTGTAGTCTCTAGAGCAGTAGCTGTTAGTAACTAGCTGTACAGCTGTAGCTGTTAGTAGCTAGCTGTAGTCAATACTGTAACCTCTACAATTGTAGCTGTTGGTAGCTACACCACTACCTAGCCAGCGACTGCATCACCACCACCTAGCTAACTACTGCAGCACCACCTAGCTAACTACTGCATCACCACCACCTAGGCAGCTACAGCAGCACCACCACCTAGCTAACTACTACAGCACCACCACCTAGCCAGCTACTGCAGCACCACCACCTAGCTAACTGCCGCAGCACCACCACCTAGCCAGCTACTGCAGCACCACCACCTAGCTAGCTACTGTCTCACCACCACCTAGCTAACTACTGTAGCACCACCACCTAGCTAACTACTGTATCACCACCACCTAGCTAACTACTGCAGCACCACCACCTAGCTAACTGCTGCAGCACCACCACCTAGCTAGCTACTGTACCACCACCACCTAGCTAACTGCTGCAGCACCACCACCTAGCTAGCTACTGTATCACCACCACCACCTAGCTAACTGCTGCAGCACCACCACCTAGCTAGCTACTGTATCACCACCACCTAGCCAGCTACTGCAGCACCACCACCTAGCTAGCTACTGTATCACCACCACCTAGCTATCTACTGCAGCACCACCACCTAGCTAACTACTGCAGCACCACCACCTAGCCAGCTACTGCAGCACCACCACCAAGCTAGCTACTGCATCACCACCACCTAGCTAACTACTGCATCACCACCACCTAGCTAGCTACTGCAGCACCACCACCAAGCTAACTACCGCAGCACCACCACCTAGCTAACTACTGCATCACCACCACCTAGCCAGCTACTGCATCACCACCACCTAGCTAACTGCCGCAGCACCACCACCTAGCCAGCTACTGCAGCACCACCACCTAGCTAGCTACTGTATCACCACCACCAAGCTAACTGCTGCAGCACCACCACCTAGCTAGCTACTGTACCACCACCACCTAGCTAACTACTGCAGCACCACCACCTAGCTAGCTACCGCACCACCACCACCTAGCTAGCTACTGTATCACCACCACCTAGCTAACTGCTGCAGCACCACCACCTAGCTAACTACCGCAGCACCACCACCTAGCTAACTGCTGCAGCACCATCACCTAGCTAGCCTTGCAGCACCACCACCTAGCTAGCTACTGTATCACCACCACCTAGCTAACTGCTGCAGCACCACCACCTAGCTAACTACTGCAGCACCACCTAGCTAACTGCTGTATCACCACCACCTAGCTAACTGCTGCACCACCACCACCTAGCTAACTACTGCAGCACCACCACCTAGCTAGCTACTGCAGCACCACCACCTAGCTAGCTACTGTATCACCACCACCTAGCTATCTAGTGCAGCACCACCACCTAGCTAACTACTGCAGCACCACCACCTAGCCAGCTACTGCAGCACCACCACCAAGCTAGCTACTGCATCACCACCACCTAGCTAACTACTGCATCACCACCACCTAGCTAACTACTGCAGCACCACCACCAAGCTAACTACCGCAGCACCACCACCTAGCTAGCCTTGCAGCACCACCACCTAGCTAGCTACTGTATCACCACCACCTAGCTAACTACTGCATCACCACCACCTAGCTAACTACTGCAGCACCACCACCAAGCTAACTACCGCAGCACCACCACCTAGCTAACTACTGCATCACCACCACCTAGCCAGCTACTGCATCACCACCACCTAGCTAACTGCCGCAGCACCACCACCTAGCCAGCTACTGCAGCACCACCACCTAGCTAGCTACTGTACCACCACCACCTAGCTAACTACTGCAGCAGCACCACCTAGCTAGCTACCGCACCACCACCACCTAGCTAGCTACTGTATCACCACCACCTAGCTAACTGCTGCAGCACCACCACCTAGCTAACTACCGCAGCACCACCACCTAGCTAACTGCTGCAGCACCATCACCTAGCTAGCCTTGCAGCACCACCACCTAGCTAGCTACTGTATCACCACCACCTAGCTAACTGCTGTACCACCACCACCTAGCTAACTACTGCAGCACCACCTAGCTAACTGCTGTATCACCACCACCTAGCTAACTGCTGCACCACCACCACCTAGCTAACTACTGCAGCACCACCACCTAGCTAGCTACTGCAGCACCATCACCTAGCCAGCTACTGCAGGACCACCACCAAGCTAGCTACTGCAACACCATCACCTAGCTAACTGCTGTATCACCACCACCTAGCTAACTGCTGCAGCACCACCACCACCTAGCTAACTACTGCAGCACCACCACCTAGCTAACTACTGCATCACCACCACCTAGCTAACTGCTGCAGCACCACCACCTAGCTAGCTACTGCAGCACCACCACCTAGCTAACTACTGTAGCACCACCACCTAGCTAACTACTGTAGCACCACCACCTAGCTAGCCTTGCAGCACCACCACCTAGCTAGCTACTGCAGCACCATCACCTAGCCAGCTACTGCAGGACCACCACCAAGCTAGCTACTGCAACACCATCACCTAGATAACTGCTGTATCACCACCACCTAGCTAACTGCTGCAGCACCACCACCACCTAGCTAACTACTGCAGCACCACCACCTAGCTAACTACTGCATCACCACCACCTAGCTAACTGCTGCAGCACCACCACCTAGCTAGCTACTGCATCACCACCACCTAGCTAACTGCCGCAGCACCACCACCTAGCCAGCTACTGCAGCACCACCACCTAGCTAGCTACTGTATCACCACCACCAAGCTAACTGCTGCAGCACCACCACCTAGCTAGCTACTGTACCACCACCACCTAGCTAACTACTGCAGCACCACCACCTAGCTAGCTACCGCACCACCACCACCTAGCTAGCTACTGTATCACCACCACCTAGCTAACTGCTGCAGCACCACCACCTAGCTAACTACCGCAGCACCACCACCTAGCTAACTGCTGCAGCACCATCACCTAGCTAGCCTTGCAGCACCACCACCTAGCTAGCTACTGTATCACCACCACCTAGCTAACTGCTGCAGCACCACCACCTAGCTAACTACTGCAGCACCACCTAGCTAACTGCTGTATCACCACCACCTAGCTAACTGCTGCACCACCACCACCTAGCTAGCTACTGTATCACCACCACCTAGCTATCTAGTGCAGCACCACCACCTAGCTAACTACTGCAGCACCACCACCTAGCCAGCTACTGCAGCACCACCACCAAGCTAGCTACTGCATCACCACCACCTAGCTAACTACTGCATCACCACCACCTAGCTAACTACTGCAGCACCACCACCAAGCTAACTACCGCAGCACCACCACCTAGCTAGCCTTGCAGCACCACCACCTAGCTAGCTACTGTATCACCACCACCTAGCTAACTGCTGCAGCACCACCACCTAGCTAACTACTGCAGCACCACCTAGCTAACTGCTGTATCACCACCACCTAGCTAACTGCTGCACCACCACCACCTAGCTAACTACTGCAGCACCACCACCTAGCTAGCTACTGCAGCAGCACCACCTAGCTAGCTACTGTATCACCACCACCTAGCTATCTACTGCAGCACCACCACCTAGCTAACTACTGCAGCACCACCACCTAGCCAGCTACTGCAGCACCACCACCAAGCTAGCTACTGCATCACCACCACCTAGCTAACTACTGCATCACCACCACCTAGCTAACTACTGCAGCACCACCACCAAGCTAACTACCGCAGCACCACCACCTAGCTAACTACTGCATCACCACCACCTAGCCAGCTACTGCATCACCACCACCTAGCTAACTGCCGCAGCACCACCACCTAGCCAGCTACTGCAGCACCACCACCTAGCTAGCTACTGTACCACCACCACCTAGCTAACTACTGCAGCAGCACCACCTAGCTAGCTACCGCACCACCACCACCTAGCTAGCTACTGTATCACCACCACCTAGCTAACTGCTGCAGCACCACCACCTAGCTAACTACCGCAGCACCACCACCTAGCTAACTGCTGCAGCACCATCACCTAGCTAGCCTTGCAGCACCACCACCTAGCTAGCTACTGTATCACCACCACCTAGCTAACTGCTGTACCACCACCACCTAGCTAACTGCTGTATCACCACCACCTAGCTAACTGCTGCACCACCACCACCTAGCTAACTACTGCAGCACCACCACCTAGCTAGCTACTGCAGCACCATCACCTAGCCAGCTACTGCAGGACCACCACCAAGCTAGCTACTGCAACACCATCACCTAGCTAACTGCTGTATCACCACCACCTAGCTAACTGCTGCAGCACCACCACCACCTAGCTAACTACTGCAGCACCACCACCTAGCTAACTACTGCATCACCACCACCTAGCTAACTGCTGCAGCACCACCACCTAGCTAGCTACTGCAGCACCACCACCTAGCTAACTACTGTAGCACCACCACCTAGCTAACTACTGTAGCACCACCACCTAGCTAGCCTTGCAGCACCACCACCTAGCTAGCTACTGCAGCACCATCACCTAGCCAGCTACTGCAGGACCACCACCAAGCTAGCTACTGCAACACCATCACCTAGCTAACTGCTGTATCACCACCACCTAGCTAACTGCTGCAGCACCACCACCACCTAGCTAACTACTGCAGCACCACCACCTAGCTAACTACTGCATCACCACCACCTAGCTAACTGCTGCAGCACCACCACCTAGCTAGCTACTGCAGCACCACCACCTAGCTAACTACTGTAGCACCACCACCTAGCTAACTACTGTAGCACCACCACCTAGCTAGCCTTGCAGCACCACCACCTAGCTAACTACCGCAGCACCACCACCTAGCTAGCCTTGCAGCACCACCACCTAGCTAACTGCTGCAGCACCACCACCTAGCTAGCCTTGCAGCACCACCACCTAGCTAACTACTGTATCACCACCACCTAGCTAACTACTGTATCACCACCACCTAGCTAGCCTTGCATCATCACCACCTAGCCAGCAACTGCAGCACCACCACCTAGCTAGCCTTGCATCACCACCACCTAGCTAACTACTGCAGCACCACCACCTAGCTAGCTACTGTGTGTTTGTAATCTGTAGATAAAGAGATAGCCCAAAGCCAAGCATGGGCAAAACTGGACCACAGTGGCCGCAGGCTTTTGTTCCAGCCCAGCACTTACACACTTGATTAAACTTAAAATGTAAGTTCTTCCTCCCTAGCCTGGAGCCAAAACTATCTGGCCTGGAGCCAAAGTTACAGAGCTGCTGAGAATTCACATGGACTAAAAGAAGCAAAACAAACTATTGGCGTGATATCTAATCTAATCTCTAAATCATTCATTCATCAACGTCTGTAGGATTCCTTTTTCTTCCTTAACATGGCAGTCATTTAGATGGTTTTAATTAAGCAGGTTGATAACACGTCATTCAAATGGAAAAATCAATGGCGCTGGCATTTGTTCCCACATGGCCACGGACTCAAACAGTATCATTGATTTGATTCTATTTACGTCAAGGATGTTCGCTTCTTGGCTTCCCATGTTGGAGGGACGGAGCGGGGTAATTCATCCTAGGAATCGGCCTTTGCCTCTGGCTGTCACTACTCACTGCCTGGGCCCTCGAGAAGAGGAGAGACGGGAGAAAAGGAGAGACGAGAGAAGACGGCTCTAATGTGTGAGAACAGAAGAGGAGAGATGGGACTAGATGGCTCTAATGTGTGAGAACAGAAGAGGAGAGATGGGACTAGATGGCTCTAATGTGTGAGAACAGAAGAGGAGAGATGGGACTAGATGGCTCTAATGTGTGAGAACAGAAGAGGAGAGATGGGACTAGATTACGCTAATGTGTGAGAACAGAAGAGGAGAGATGGGACTAGATGGCTCTAATGTGTGAGAACACATTTATTTGTTTTGTCATTAAAGATATGCGGCTCCAGCTGGCACCACCTGCCAGCTCGGTTTATTAAGTACTGATGGAGACATGACGAGCTCGGTTGTTTCCTGAATGGCACCCTATTCCCTAAATAGTGCACTAATTTTTGACCAGAGCCCTATGGGCCCAGCTTGAAAGTAGTGCACTATATAGGGATTAGGGTGTTATTTGGGACATAGCCCTCTTGTTGGATGTCCATCTCCACTCATAGGGGAGCAGGTTGGGTCCTGAGGTTTTCTGTTAGTTAGTTAACAGAACACAGGTATACAGTGTGGTGGTTGGGGCTTGTATTCACAAAAGCGTCTCAGACCAGAAGTGCTAATCTAGGATCAGGTCCACATCTCTCCATGTAATCTGATTCATTCTGATCTAGGATCAGGTCCACATCTATCCATGTAATCTGATTCATTATGATCTAGGATCAGGTCCACATCTCTCCATGTAATCTGATTCATTATGAGCTAGGATCAGGTCCACATCTCTCCATGTAATCTGATTCATTATGATCTAGGATCAGGTCCACATCTCTCCATGTAATCTGATTCATTATGATCTAGGATCAGGTCCACATCTCTCCATGTAATCTGATTCATTCTGATCTAGGATCAGGTCCACATCTATCCATGTAATCTGATTCATTATGATCTAGGATCAGGTCCACATCTCTCCATGTAATCTGATTCATTATGAGCTAGGATCAGGTCCACATCTCTCCATGTAATCTGATTCATTCTGATCTAGGATCAGGTCCACATCTCTCCATGTAATCTGATTCATTATGATCTAGGATCAGGTCCACATCTCTCCATGTAATCTGATTCATTATGATCTAGGATCAGGTCCACATCTCTCCATGTATTCTGATTCATTATGATCTAGGATCAGGTCCACATCTCTCCATGTATTCTGATTCATTATGAGCTAGGATCAGGTCCACATCTCTCCATGTAATCTGATTCATTATGAGCTAGGATCAGGTCCACATCTCTCCATGTAATCTGATTCATTCTGATCTAGGATCAGGTCCACATCTATCCATGTAATCTGATTCATTATGATCTAGGATCAGGTCCACATCTCTCCATGTAATCTGATTCATTATGAGCTAGGATCAGGTCCACATCTCTCCATGTAATCTGATTCATTATGATCTAGGATCAGGTCCACATCTCTCCATGTAATCTGATTCATTATGATCTAGGATCAGGTCCACATCTCTCCATGTAATCTGATTCATTATGATCTAGGATCAGGTCCACATCTCTCCATGTATTCTGATTCATTATGATTTAGGATCAGGTCCACATCTCTCCATGTATTCTGATTCATTATGAGCTAGGATCAGGTCCACATCTCTCCATGTAATCTGATTCATTATGAGCTAGGATCAGGTCCACATCTCTCCATGTAATATGATTAATTATGATCTAGGATCAGGGCCACATCTATCCATGTAATCTGATTCATTATGATCTAGGATCAGGTCCACATCTCTCCATGTAATCTGATTCATTATGAGCTAGGATCAGGTCCACATCTCTCCATGTAATCTGATTCATTATAAGCTAGGATCAGGTCCACATCTCTCCATGTAATATGATTAATTATGATCTAGGATCAGGGCCACATCTATCCATGTAATCTGATTCATTATGATCTAGGATCAGGTCCACATCTCTCCATGTAATCTGATTCATTATGATCTAGGATCAGGTCCACATCTCTCCATTTAATCTGATTCATTATGATCTAGGATCAGGTCCACATCTCTCCATTTAATCTGATTCATTATGATCTAAAAGGCTAAACGGATCCAAGATCAGCATTCCTACTCCGAGAAGCTTTGTGAACACGGTCTCTGGTCTGTAATACATTATATATACATTTTGTTGTATTTAACCTTTATTTAACTAGGCAAGTCAGTTAAATAACAAATTCTTATTTACAATGACGGCCTACCTCGGGCAAAACCCTAACCCGGACGACGCTGGGCCAATTGTGCGCCGCCCTATGGAATCGAACCAGGGTCTTTAGTGACGCCTCTAGCACTGAGATGCAGTGCTTTAGACGGCTGGAGCCCTAATGTGTGCTACATTGTCAAGTTGTGTTTGAAAGTGTCTAAGAGGGTTGTAAGTTACAACACTAGTGCACTATAGGATGCCATTTGGGACCAGAGACATGTGAAGTGTTACTGATGTCGTACTCTGTAAGATAAGCATTCCTCCGTGTAGCATTTTGAATCTTTTTATAACTTTAAACTGTACAGGGACTACAGCACTTTTACAGTAATGTTGATTGAATGTGCACTGTCCCTGTAAAACTACCTGTAATAAAGTAAAGAATCACTCATTGAAAGATTTCCCGTGTTACTAGACAAGAGACACAGAATGTTTAATAATGACATTGTTACTACACAGGTAGAAGACCTACATCACGTGAAGAGTTACACTAAATGAAAACCATAAAAAAAAACGTCCTCCAACATTCCAAGCATTTTAAATCACACAATGAAAGATTTCCCATGTTACTAGACAAGAGACAGGCAGACATCACAACTCCCACTGGGCCACAGTGAACCGATACTCTTTTATCAACATAGACATGTTTGACAGTGCACTATATATAGGGAATAGGAATCCATTTTGGGACACATTTACAGTGAGTGCGTATGAATGAGTAATATCACAGCTCTCTCGTGTCAATCCAGACCTGGTGATATGGGGTTTGTTAGTACTGAGTCAAACACTGAACTACCAGGCTAGAGGCTGTTCCAAAACCCCAGCAGGAGAATCTGATGAACATGAACCAATAGGGCACTGCTTGGCCTGCGTCCCAAATGGCACCCTATTCCATATGGTCCCTCGTCAAAAGTAGTGCACTATATATAGGGAATAGGGTGCCATAGGGCTCTGGTCTAAAGTAGTGCACTATATAGGGAATAGGGTGCCATAGAACCCTGGTCAAAAGTAGTGCACTATATAGGGAATGGGGTTCCATTTGGGATGTGGGACTTGTATTGCAGGGAGACTGCGCTTCCTTCCCAAGCTGGGAACATTCCCTTTGAGGAAAGGGAAACCCCTTTGGAATGCCATGCTAGATAATATGCAAATCCTTTTGTCTCGCTGCCTTTTGAGTTCCTGAACTTCAGAATGTCCACTCACCTCTTCATTAATGATTCAACCAATGAGATTCTTTAAATAGCTCTGGGGGGTGGAGATTTCCAAACAGAGGGTTCTGTATTTAGATATGGGGGTGGAACCGTAAATACTATGATCAATCATTCTAGTTCTATGAGTGGAACACACACTCCCTGACATAGTTATTTGGACAGTGAAGCAAAATCTTTTACATTTAGCTCTATACTCCAGCATTTTGGATTTGAGATCAAATGTTGCTAACCTCTCACCATTACCAATAACAGGGAAGGTTAGCGTTTTGTGTGTGGGTCGTTTTAGGCTTTCATTTGTGATTATACATAATCATAGTAGCATCCATATGAATGTAGAAGTGTTCCGAAACATATTCTATTCTTATATACAGTGGGGAGAACAAGTATTTGACACACTGCCGATTTTGCAGGTTTTCCTACTTACAAAGCATGTAGAGGTCTGTAGTTTTTTATCATAGGTACACTTCAACTGCGAGAGACGGAATCTAAGAAAAAAAATCCAGAAAATCACATTGTATGATTTTCAAGTAATTAATTTGCATTTTATTGCATGACATAAGTATTTGATCGCCTACCAACCAGTAAGAATTCCATCTCTCACAGACCTGTTCGTTTTTCTTTAAGAAGCCCTCCTGTTCTCCACTCATTACCTGTATTAACTGCACCTGTTTGAACTCGTTACCATAGAGGCCCTATATTTCTACCTCTATGGAGACCCTATATCAGGGGTGTCAAACTCATTCCACGGAGGGCCTAGTGTCTGCAGGTTTTTGGTTTTTCCTTTCAATAAAGCCCTAGACAACCAGGTGTGGGGAGTTCCTAACTAATTAGTGATGTTAATTCATCAATCAAGTACAAGGGAGGAGCGAAAACCCGCAGACACTCGGCCCCCCGTGGAATGAGTTTGACACCTGTGCCCTATATTGTGGGTGAACAGGGAGTACAGGAGGGGACTGTAGGACCCTCGGGTTGAGGGTCAGCGTGGCTGAGGGGATGTTGCCTACCCTCAACCGGTTACCCATGTAGGTCAGAGTGTAGGGGGCCAAGTATTAACTACCCATGTAGTATTTCTAGATTTGCCCATAGTCTATCAGTGAAAATGGTATGTTAAAATGCTGGTCAGTTGCCCCCCCCCCTCTCTCTCACAGGAGTGGGGCCTGTGGCTGGGGAGGAGTAGGGTCCGTGGCTGGGGTGGAGTAGGGTCTGTGGCTGGTGTGGAGTAGGGCCCGTGGCTGGGGTGGAGTAGGGCCTGTGGCTGGAGTGGAGTAGGGCCCGTGGCTGGTGTGGAGTAGGGCCCGTGGCTGGGGTGGAGTAGGGCCTGTGGCTGGAGTGGAGTAGGGCCCGTGGCTGGGGTGGAGTAGGGCCCGTGGCTGGGGTGGAGTAGGGTCAGTGGCTGGGGTGGAGTAGGGCCCGTGACTGGGGTGGAGTAGGGTCCGTGGCTGGGGTGGAGTAGGGCCCGTGGCTGGGGAGGAGTGGGGCCCGTGGCTGGGGTGGAGTAGGGCCCGTGGCTGGGGTGGAGTAGGGCCCGTGGCTGGGGTGGAGTGGGGCCCGTGGCTGGGGTGGAGTAGGGCCCGTGGCTGGGGTGGAGTAGGGCCCGTGGCTGGGGTGGAGTAGGGCCCGTGACTGGGGTGGAGTAGGGTCCGTGGCTGGGGTGGAGTAGGGTCCGTGGCTGGGGTGGAGTAGGGCCCGTGGCTGGGGTGGAGTAGGGCCCGTGGCTGGGGTGGAGTAGGGTCAATGGCTGGGGTGGAGTAGGGCCCGTGGCTGGGGTGGAGTAGGGTCAGTGGCTGGGGTGGAGTAGGGCCCGTGGCTGGGGTGGAGTAGGGCCCGTGGCTGGGGTGGAGTAGGGCCCGTGGCTGGGGTGGAGTAGGGTCAGTGGCTGGGGTGGAGTAGGGCCCGTGGCTGGGGTGGAGTAGGGCCCGTGGCTGGGGTGGAGTAGGGTCCGTGGCTGGGGTGGAGTAGGGCCCGTGGCTGGGGTGGAGTAGGGCCCGTGGCTAGAGTTGGAAAAAAAAACAAATTGCTTTTTTGTAAATAATATTTTGTTGTTGCATTTAACTTCTGAAAATACTGTTTATAGGGGCCATTTCCTTAGTAGGTGATGACAGAGGTCACCATGTGGGAGAAGTGGGTACGCTGGATGATAGACGAGTTCCCCACTAGTTGGAGAGCCATTCAAGTGGATTCAAGGCCCACTTCCCACTTGGTTAGGAACGCACCATGACACGACCTTCTTCAGAGCCAGATTCACACTTGTGACTCTCATAAAAGGGGGCGTGTCTGTAGCGTGGTACGTCTCCTACTCCGGGGTCATGTGACGGGCTGTCACTGGTTAAGTCAGCGCAGCACGGGGGGAATCAGTGGCCTAGGCAGAAACCCATTAATGGCAGGGCCAGCACAAATTTTAAGTGTGCCAAATTATCATAAAGGCATAGCCTACCGTATACCCTACTGAGATCACATTACAAATAGTCTTGTAGGCCTAAGTAAATCAATGAAGCTTGTGTTTAACATGCGACTCACATAGACCTCACATAGACCTCACATAGACCTCACATAGACCTAATAACCCATAGGCCTATATTGATAGACAATGAGACTAGAGCATATTGTCCTGGTATAACAGCTATAATCTATATAGACAAGAATAGTGGTCACCAACCTTTTCTTAGTCTATATGACAACACTGGTCAGAGGTCAGTTGCTTTCTGATTACACTGGTCAGAGGTCAGTTGCTATATGACAACACTGGTCAGAGGTCAGTTGCTATATGATTACGCTGATCAGAGGTCAGTGAGCTTTGTTTGGCCATTTTACTTGTTTTTGCTAGCCACGTTGGCTAGTGAGTCTTAGCTTGCTAGCTAACGGTGAGTAGCCTAAACAGCGATAGCTACTGTAGCTAGCGGTGAGTGGCCTACACAGCGATAGCTACGGTAGCTAATGGTGAGTGGCCTAAACAGTGATAGTTACAGTTGCTAACAGTGTGTAACCTACATAGCGAAAGCTACTGTTTACTGCACATGGTATCAGTGCGAAGGGGCACGTGCCAGAACCTACCCATTATTTTGAAATTGATAAAGCTAATTGTTTATTTCCTTGTAAATAATCAAGCATAATTCAAATTCATTACATACTATAGGCCTAAATTAAAATAGATTTTAAGTACAGCACCAGAATTCATGTAAGATGTCCTTTAGTGCCGTGACAGGAATCTGCCCCCAAAAATGTGACCTTAAAGACTGTTGGAAAAGCATTCCAGGTGAAGCTGGTTGAGAGAATGCCAAGAGTGTGCAAAGCTGTCATCAAGGCAAAGTGTGGCTACTTTGAAGAATCTCAAATATATATATTTTTTTTTTTTGTTTAACACTTTTTTGGTTACTACATGATTCCATATTTGTTATTTCATAGTGTTGATGTCTTCACTATTATGCTACAATGTAGAAAATTGTAAAAAATTAAGAAAAACCCTTGAATGAGTAGGTGTGTCCAAACTTTTGACTGGTACTCTATATTGTATATACATATTTTTTGGGGCTCAATCTGATGAGATACTGGCTCCGCAGTGGGTGGGTCTGAGCACACCTGTGCCTATGTCCCTGGGGTTCATTGGCCTATTCAATTAAAACTTTGACTTTGGCTTGCTTATATAGAGCGGGTACTATCTGTTTGCTAAAACGGGTGCAAGAAGGAAGTTCATAACAGTGGCAGAAGATGCTAGAACCACCTATTCTCACCCACCGAGAATGGGCGTAGATCCACCGAGCTATGAACCGAAGACTGTGAAAAATATAATTCTATTCTCACCCACCCTCCTAACAGCAGCATGTGGTATCTCTCCTAACAGCGGGATGTGGTATCTCTCCTAACAGCAGGATGTGGTATCTCTCCTAACAGCGGGATGTGGTATCTCTCCTAACAGCAGGATGTGGTATCTCTCCTAACAGCAGCATGTGGTATCTCTCCTAACAGCAGCATCGGGTATCTCTCCTAACAGCAGCATGTGGTATCTCTCCTAACAGCAGCATGTGGTATCTCTCCTAACAGCAGCATGTGGTATCTCTCCTAACAGCAGGATGTGGTATCTCTCCTAACAGCAGCATGTGGTATCTCTCCTAACAGCATGTGGTATCTCTCCTAACAGCATGTGGTATCTCTCCTAACAGCAGCATGTGGTATCTCTCCTAACAGCAGGATGTGGTATCTCTCCTAACAGCAGGATGTGGTATCTCTCCTAACAGCAGCATGTGGTATCTCTCCTAACAGCAGCATCGGGTATCTCTCATAACAGCAGCATCAGGTATCTCTCCTAACAGCAGCATGTGGTATCTCTCCTAACAGCAGCATGTGGTATCTCTCCTAACAGCAGGATGTGGTATCTCTCCTAACAGCAGGATGTGGTATCTCTCCTAACAGCAGCATGTGGTATCTCTCCTAACAGCAGCATGTGGTATCTCTCCTAACAGCAGGATGTGGTATCTCTCCTAACAGCAGGATGTGGTATCTCTCCTAACAGCAGCATGTGGTATCTCTCCTAACAACATGTGGTATCTCTCCTAACAGCAGCATCGGGTATCTCTCCTAACAACAGCATGTGGTATCTCTCCTAACAACATGTGGTATCTCTCCTAACAGCAGGATGTGGTATCTCTCCTAACAGCAGCATGTGGTATCTCTCATAACAGCAGCATCGGGTATCTCTCCTAACAACAGCATGTGGTATCTCTCCTAACAGCAGCATGTGGTATCTCTCCTAACAGCAGGATGTGGTATCTCTCCTAACAGCAGCATGTGGTATCTCTCCTAACAGCAGGATGTGGTATCTCTCCTAACAGCAGGATGTGGTATCTCTCCTAACAGCAGCATGTGGTATCTCTCCTAACAGCAACATGTGGTATCTCTCCTAACAGCATGTGGTATCTCTCCTAACAACAGCATCGGGTATCTCTCCTAACAGCAGCATGTGGTATCTCTCCTAACAGCAGCATGTGGTATCTCTCCTAACAGCAGCATGTGGTATCTCTCCTAACAGCAACATGTGGTATCTCTCCTAACAGCAGCATGTGGTATCTCTCCTAACAACAGCATGTGGTATCTCTCCTAACAGCAGGATGTGGTATCTCTCCTAACAG